>NC_088693.1:24375242-24542742 GCF_028017835.1 Emys orbicularis | reverse complement strand
ACAGGCTAGTTAAATAGTTTTTAAGATAGTGATCACCATTTAGGAGACTCATATATCCCAGTATTTTAGGTGTGCTGCTACTTTTGTGCTTTGTACAATGTTGGCAGGGACAATCAGTCATAGAAACAGATACCGAACAGTATTTCTCCTTCAATCTGTGTTAACAATTTGAGCTGGTTGACTAGAAACAAAAACATATGACGAATTAAGGCCATATTTTAGTTTGTGAAGCATTCAAGATCATTTGCCCAATTTCTGCAAATATGGGTGGGATTTTGGAATATTTACTGCTATTTATTATCGATTTTTCTTGGTGTGTGACTGATTACACGTGGTATTTTTGCTTCCTGATAGATTAAGATGACTACAATTTTTCGATAGAACAAGGAATAGGAAGTAAAGCATAGGTGGCATGAATTCAGGAACCTTAGGGAATTTATGAATACAGACCACCCCTTGTGCAGACTCACCTCATCTTGTCCCCCTGCCTTAGTGGAACATTGACCAGTTCTGCTAGGTTAGAGTCCTCCACACATGGGGATGGGAAGTAGGAATTTCCCCAAATAAGGTAACACATTTGCCTTTTGCATCTGGAAGCCCAGGTTCCAATCTGAGACAGGCCATGAGTAAAATTACTTTGCTAGGTTTAAACTTGTCCCTAGCGGAGACTTGTCCATGCCAACCCTCCTCCACCCACTCCCACCCCCAATTTGGCATGATTTGCAGTTATTCCTTATTGAGATGTGACTAGCATTGCAGTTATAAGGGTGTTAAGGCTGAGAGGTTGGTATGCAGGAAAGCTTTACCTGACTATACTACGTTTGGGTGTAGGACTGTCTGCCACTCACTTTTGCTGCCAGTTTCAAAAGCAATATTGTTTTTAAGGAAAACAGAATAAACTTAATTCTGATACATACAATGCAGGTATTCTCAAACATGTGCCTTCTTTTCAGAATATCAAAATGTACTACATTTTAATTTATTTATACTACATTACATTTTAATTTATTTTATAGTATTTTTACCTTGTTTTAAATTTCTGTTGAGAATAAAATAATTCAGAATACTTTGATGTAGACGATATTTCACCATTAGCAACTAACAAACTATACACATATCTCAAAGTTTGGAAAATATATTATTAAAAATCTAAATAAAAAGTCCAACCTTTTCTCCTCCTGAAATTCCTAAATTAATTATGTAAATTAAATATATAATATAGGAAATGTGCATCAGGAATATTTTTGCTCATATGGAATAAATGTGTAATACTGACCTGAGCGATATGTATAAATTGTGAACGTCTTTGACTTTGCTAACAACAGTAATGAGCAGGGATTTTGGCTTCCCTGTCACACTACACCTATAGGCAATGCCTAAAATATTCCGTGGTAAACTAGTAACAAGGTCCCTAGATTCTGCTGTTGTCTGGTGAAAATTCTGTGTCATCTTCATAAATTTATAAATGGAAGGTGTTTTTATAGATTTTAATACAAAATACAATCAGTATGGTAGCCATAGTGTTTATTTTGATACTAAATTCATTTTCTTTCATGCTGTATCCACATTTTCAATTGTTAGTATCCTGCAGATTGCCCTTTTTATGTTCCAGAGTCAACAACAGATTAAGGTAGATGGGATGCTTGACATCTTTCTGAGCAATGTGGGTTTCAGGATGTCTGCACATTTATGGAGTTCTCACTGCATCTGTTATGGTTGGTGTTTACTTTTCCGAGCTTCTCTCTGCAACCATTAGGGCTAGAGACATTTTATTTATTTATTGGCACCACCACCAAATTCTAGGGCACAGTTCTGCAGAAAGAGATTAATTTTGTGGCAAATTTTGCAGTGTAGAAATTCAAAATGTACAGAGTTATGTCTGTAGCATGGGAAGTGTAGGTTGTAGACTCTCACAGTGGAGGGGAAAGGGAGTGACTTTTCCAGATGGTCTTTCATCTGAAATGGTATAGCTTTATTTAAAATTCTATGCAATGTTAGTAGGGGACACAGTCACTGTGCACAAGCTCAAAGATAGCTTCTTGCCAAGACTACATTTTTTTCTTAAGAGTCCTGATCTGAAGTGCCTTGCTTATTAGCTGGAAACCAGCTTTATGGGCTTTCTTGATCCTCTTGTTTGGGTCCAGCCATTCATCTCCCTCCACCTTTCTCTGTTGTTATTTTTTAAAATCGTTCTAGGTTTTATGTGTATGCTTCCAACTACTAAAAGAATCCCGCTAACCCTACTTATCAACACCATGCATCTGAGAAGATGAGAAAGCAGAAGAAAAGAGGACATATACAAAGGTAGAACAAACATCTAGTGGTATTTGTGGTTCCCCATTCATTTGAATGGGAGCCTGCAATGCTGCTTTTTTGTCTACAGGTGGAGCTGTGTGAATCGATAAAATAGCAGCATTCCCAAACCCCCTCACCTGATTACAAAACGTTGTCTTCCTGACTGGATAGATACTGCTGGCTTCTTCTGTCTCCCTTAATCCAGAGGTGGCCCAGAACACTAGAGGTGATTCCTTCCTTGGGGAAATAATTTCAGAAAGAAATAGGATACCCAGAGACTGTCTTTTTCTCTCCTACAATGGACAGTAAAATGGGAAGGGGAGGAACTTCTCTTTTGCTTTCTGATGGGTTCCTTCTTCTCTTTGGTCCCTTTGCCCTGGGGTCATCATATTTGACTCTACAGAAGGGATTTACTAGCATTAGGATACCTTTCTAGGCTGACCCTACAGTGGCTCCCCACCCTCCTTCCTTGTATTTCTTCAGTGGTGGATCTCTCCATTAAACTGCAGCAGCTAGTTATTTGGTCAATAATGTATAACCCCAAATATGCTGACTTGATTTCCTGAGGGTGGTATTAACTTGTGTATGCAACAAGGATTAAGTGTTTTATTAAATGCATGGGTCTGGATTATTGGAGGGATACAAAGCCAAACTTTCAACTTTCTAGAGGAAGGGAGTGAAATATTGGGCCTCAGGAGATAGATAAATCTGAGACCAAAGTAGAGACCAACACTAAATGGATCTTATTGTATCATACTTGGGGAGAAATTCAACCCACCCTGCAAAAACATTGAGCAAATCACCTTTGTGTTGGTAACTAAGAGGGACTAGAACCTTTCCAACCTGCAGGGCTGCAGTGCACTCCCTCTGCACTGATAGAAAGGGGTGCCCTGGTACTGGCTCCACGTAAACACATCCCCAAGATCCAGTGGCAGCTACTTAGGTACACAACAATGGACTCCTCCCAGATGGTCTATATGGAGCTATTGCAGCATCCCTACATGCACATTTAAGGGGTAAGTGCAGGCTCTCAGCATAAATGCTTATATCGGACTATAATTACACGAGTGACACTAGGGGGGTCTTCCAAACTTGGGTTCATTTCACCATTGGTGAATATGCAGGTCAGTTCCTGACACAGCTTTGTCTATCATTTATAAAAATAGGTACTAGAAATTTTGTTCTTTTCTTTCTCTAGCAAGTGCTTTCCATCTCCTGAAGAAATTCAGTTACTGTCTGTGGGGAGAAGGAGAGAGGGAGGTTAATATTCCATTGTAATTTTGCATTCCTTACTGCATAGCTTTGGCTTTGTAAATGGGGTAGGACTTTAAAAACTGTGATATTTTGTTAAGAACTGACATGTCTTGAGCGTGAAATGGTGAGTCCAGAAGACTGGTCAGATATACAGCAATGTTATATTAGAGAACCTTATAATATGATTGGAATATACAATGCTCTACTGGCAAAAAAGAAAGAACGAGTGAAGAGTAGTGCTTTTCATATAAACAAATTCATTTGATTTACTGTGCTTTACATGTATATTGTATTTAATGTTTCCATCATTCTAAAACATTCTGTGGCTTTCCAAGAGTGCAGTAGAGTTACAAAGCCTTGTTTCTTGGCTCTGCGATTGGCTCCTCTATTAATCAGAAAACATCTGGGCAATAAAAGCTTTTTTGTGTTGAAGAATGGGTGTGGTTGGATTCCCCCCTGCCCCCGCCTGTGCACCCACAGACCACCAGCTAGGTTTGAGTGTCTTGCTTACAAAAATGTTTTGTGATGTTCCTGCTGTTCCTTCTCTCTGCATTTCACAGGAACTTCTTCATCAGTCACTTTCTTTTCTAAAATATTTTTAGCAACATTCTGCTCTTACAGTTTTCTTCAGCCTTGCGCTGTGTGTGTGTGTAGCACCACAAAGTCATAAGCAAACACACTCCCTTCATACTCTCTTGGACCAGATGAAGTAAATGTTCAAGCCAATATCAGCCGACACTGTACCTAAGGAGGCTGGTATCTCAGAGTCCAACACAGCCTCAGGGTCAGTGAGTGAGGCCAAGGGTGCTCTGGCTGAGGAGCTGTTTAGGTCATTTGGGTTCAACATCTGGACGTGAGCGGAGCATTCTAGTTATGAGTAATATTACCTTAAATATCTATCTGTATTGCTTCTTTGATCCCTTTGCACCGCAGAGAAAAGCCACCACTCATCACATATCTCTAGTGGGTGTTGAGGCAGCATAGTTTGCTCTGAAACAAATCCCCCATTCGCCAGTGCCAGGCTGTGGCACTGGAAGGGATGTATTGGGATGAGAAAAGCGTGGACCAGAGTACAGTGTGCTCCAGTAATCTCCATCTACAGTATGGCCCTTTGGTACTCTGTAATCTGTGCTAGGTTTGGAGTTAGTGCATATCAGTCCAAAGAGTGAGGGAACCAGGAGTACCCTCTGCACAGTGGTGTTTGATGAAGGAGAGAATCTGTGCTTATTGTTTATCATCTGTACTGTAATGTACATGATACTGTGTAAGGTTAGGCACCCTCAGAGTATCTCACCACAACTTCAGCATTTTATCTTTGTTTCAGATTCCTTAGTCTACATTTAATATAGCATATGTACCTCTCAGATATTCTTATTAAACTTTCTTTTTATTGCCTTTTCAGAAGAGAGCCCACAATTTTCACAGGACACATCAATAAAAGAAGATATGTAATAAAAATCAGACAAGTGTGCTTATTTTCCAGGATTGAGACACTACCCTACTATTATGCTTCTTACATTTAACGGTATAAACAACAATTTAGTTTGCCCTTAATGTCCTAAATATGCTTAGATCCATAATGGACAAAATTGAAGGGCAAGGCAAAAGGACAAAGAAAAAATTTCAAACGGTCTGCAAAAATAACCTGAAATGTACATCTGGAATCCTTACCATGTTGTTGAAAACAAGCAAGTGATAGTATGGGAAAGGCTGTGTATTTATGGTATCGTATACTGTATCGAGGCCTTGAAGACAAAATCAGTGTGTCTCTTACATTCTGAAAGTATGTATTTAACAATGTTAAGAGCCTTTGTTTTATTATTATACTTTGAAACTGGGACTGTGATTTTGCCCATGATACAAGGGACGAAGAAAACACCCAGCACTGAGGAGAGATGAACTGTGAAGCCCTGGGAAAGGATCAAACAAGATCATAACTGTTGGGGCTTATCGAGTAGAGCTGGGTGAAATTTTTTAACAGAAATCATTTTCACTGAAAAATGCACATTTGGATCAGCCAAAACATTTGACAATTCATGATGAATTGGCAAGTTGTTTCAATAAAAATAGTCCAAAAGCATCAATATTTTGTTTCAACTTTTCTTTTTAAATGAGACATTTCCATTTTTCAATTCGCAACAACTTTTTCTTTTCAAATGAACAAAACAAAAAATCAGATATTTGCACAGTTTTACTATTGAACCCTGGAGCATGTAGCAGACTTTCATTGGAGTTGGACTGTACATTTTATATTAATAAGTAATTCAATGTAAAGGGAGACTTTTGTTTGAACAAAAGGTGTGTGTGTGTGCGCCACGCATGTGCACACTCATGATTGATAGAAAAGGTTCAAATGGATGCTGTGGCATACTTGACGAGGGTCTGAGGAAGGCAGCCCACTTAAATGGAGTAATGAACCCACTGAAATGAGGGCATCAGCAAAGACCTGGAGCTCCTCACATATTTCTGCAGGAATGCAGACCTGATGGTATCATTGCAAGATGTAGTAGCAAAGTTATGTGGATGGAAACCATCTTGCTGCAGCATGGAGATAACATAAAGAAAGGTGACCCAGATAATTGGCTAGAACAGCCTTTCAGAGACATAGGTAAATGTAGGAAACAGTGATTTGGGGACCTGAACTTGAAGGCAACATAACAGAATTCCTCACATTTCCATTAAAATATCCCACAGCAGTCAAGCAGCATAAGCAAATACAACAATAGTTAATGCAGATCAGGTATAAGTGTCAGGGTTAAGTGTCACTGGATTCAGACGAGAGCTAGGTCCACAGGGACACTGGACCCTAATTTGTGTAGTTGTGGAAGGGATAACCACACTACAGCTTTTCATTGGAATAACCAGCCATACAAGAGACCAGTACTTTAATGATGAGTTGCTGAGGATAGAGCCTCCAACCTGCTCTGTGAGCTAGAATTACAATGGAGCAAGGCCCCTCCTCTCTGGCTCCCCACTCCTCAAAGTATTGAAGTGCTGGACCTATGAGAAAGGAGGTATAAGAGAAGAGGTGGCAGTGATGGCAGAATCCACAGTTCAAGGACCTTCTTCTCCCAGTTTGTCTGAAGAGGTGGCGGTAAGTTAGAGCCCTCTTCTGCCTTGGTCTCGCAAATACCAGCAATGGTTCCCTCCAAGGTACTTGTGGTGGGTTTCAGTGCTGCATCTTGGAGCGGACTGTCTGCTGCCATGTTGCACTCAGTCTACTCCTCAGTACAGCCTAGAGCACATATCACATACAATTCACGATTCCTCAAGCCAGGTTCTCTATGCATAGGCTTGCTGCTGCTTTATTTGATTCTGATAGGCATTGCACAGCAGTAGGGGCAGTGGATGACGAGGCAAATGGGGAGCAAGTAAGGAAAATAGAAGATAGATCATACAGACAACAGTGCAGTAACAAGTGCAGTCGTGCTACGTAGAAGGTTGAGGTAGACTCCAGATCACAGTACAAAGGTGCCTTATGAGCGTAAAGGCTTAAGGTAAGGGATGCATGACCAGAAGCAATGGTGCAATACTTGAGTTCACCACAGGTATCCATAGACCAGAAACCAATTGCGTTTAGGCAAGTGAATTCATTCACAATGCTCTTTTCCATTTTTCCACGATTTACTAAATTGGCGTGGTGTCGTGTAGTGTCTGTGTCCTGCACACTTACATGCAGCATAGTTGTTTGCTTTCTCAGTTCATGGGACTCCTTACTTTTCTGTAATATCATGTTTCACCCCAGCATAGCCTGGTACAAAAGGTAGAATATGGCTCCTTCTGGTTAATTTTAACTATAGAATTCTGGCCTGTTTAAAGATGGCCTCATAACAGAGTACACAGTTGTCATGAAAAAGTCAGATTGATGTCTCAACCTAAAGTACTTAGGAGTTTGTCCAACAGTTAATACACAGTACAGTATTTTTATTTTCATTACAAAGTAATTACAGTGAGTTTTTCATATGATGCTAATAATTTATATAATAAATAGTCAAAATATAACTCCATCTTTTTTAGAAAGTAGCATTTTTGTACTGTTGTATCAGCGCAACATTATAATACAACTGCAATGTAAGTGTGCAGGAAATACAGCCATTTTGTGCATTTCTGAGGCATCCAAGGATGCTTATTTTTGCAAAAATATGTTCTCATACATTTATATATATGTAGTTTTAAATGTAATGGAGCATTATAAGTATATTTTAGAATATTTTTTCATAAAGGGTTTGAACTTTGTATAGCCAACTATCAAAAAATGTATAAATTATACAAAAAAATTTAGCATAGTTTTTTTTTCCCTGGGAAGTGGAGCAGTTAATATTCAACATGAAATGTCTAATCTTTAAATACATTATAATCTAACTGCTTAGGATAATTTTTGCTTTAATACCTTAAGAGTCTGCAAAGCCTGAAGGATGGGATTATTAAAATGGAATTTTAATGTCAAAATTATCAGAGAAGAGAACATATTGCTAGTGTTCATAAAAACATGTATTCAATTTCTGTATGATTTGTTCAAATAAGAGATGAGAATATATTTGATTATAGCTAGTAAGTATTCTGAAAGTTGATCAGATGACTGTAGGTCATTGCAACACAAGAGCTGTCAACTACAGGGATTAGTATACTTAAGATACTGCCATATGTGGTAATGTATAAACATACCTGTGCTACTGGCTCATTTTTAAGATGCTTCTTATATAAGGAGGAAGACTCAAGAACAAAACTTACACAGAGAATGGAAAAGCAGTCATTATTAAAAATGAAACTGTAAAGTGTGTGTGGGATGGGGGTGGTGAGGGAGTGCTCAGTATTTATTTTAGTGGGAAATATATTTCTCAAAAAGGACAAAAGTTCATATCACTTACAGTAGTAAATATAAGACACTTCCTGATATCTCAGAAGTTGCTTCAGTATTCACAGTCCTTTTCATTAGTTTTTTTAAAGAACAGTCATGCAAGTGAATATTATTTGTTCACAAGAACGTTAATAGAAAGCAACATCTCACTATTATTCCATTGCATGTATTTGTGCAGTCAGCTTAGAATCCTTTGTTCCCCTCCTCCTGCTGATAAAAGTTTGTCATCCAGTCATGGAGTAGGAAAAAAACAATGTTATGTGATAATCACATACCACAAATCATATAAAATGATCATCTGTCCAACCCATACTTAGGATGGTGAGGATTTACTCACATGACTACACAATCTGTCTCAATGAAATAGCTGAATGCTGATGAAACAATTTGTGAATAACCCAAAGGTTGCAATTTGTTTGCATAAAGTGTTCTCAAACAATTTTAAATGAAAACGGAACTTGTAAAAATCAACGCTTATTGATGGATTATTGATCAACCAAAATGGGTACAATTCATTTGATAAAATAATTTGCAGTGAATAGTTCATGTGATTCTACTAAGAAGTAGGATGGAGGCAAGAGTCATTTAAATTTTAAGACTTTTTATTTAGTTCACATTTATTAATGCCAAAATTAACTTATGATATATAAAATGCTACATCCAGCCAACTTATACAAAAAAGCAATAACAAGATAACATTTAACTGTACTATTTTAGGTAATTATTTTTTACAGAAAATACATACTTTGCAGCGCTTCTATAATTGTGTTTGTCAGCTTCTTAAGGAGGATTACCCATGTGGCAGTACAAACTTTTCTTTCAACATTAGCAAATACCTACAATGACGGCTCATACATAATAATTTAGGACTATTAATAGAAAGTATAATAAGCAATCAATAGTCATTCAAACTTACAAGTATAATTTTTACCCAACTGGGGAAGATGCAGGAAGCTCTCCTACGGTTTGGCATAAAACACAAAAACACAGGAGGTATCATTTTCAGAACAATGCACATTTGTAATTTATGAATGTTCTTTTATATACTTGTATATACAGTCCCTTTTTTTGCTTTTTCCCCCCAGTGCTACATAATTATAACTTGCAAAATGTAAATATTTATGAATTCACAGGATGTTCACTGGAAGAGAATGTTATACTTGTAGATTTGTCTTGTAATTGTAGGATTCACATATTATTATTTGCCATCATGATGTACTAAAAAATACAATATGATATATTTGACTTTTCTAAAAAATACCATCTGGTGTTATTTTTGAGAGCTGGAGATTACTCTATAATTGCATATAGTTAGAGATAGACATTACCACATTTGTTGACAGTTTTTCTCTCTCTAATAATTTTACATTTAAATAGTGACTTTCGTCCTGATGGATGTTAAAATGCTTAAACTGATATTCAAACTTTATAGTTCTTCTTTGAGTGCCCGTTCTATATGTATTCCATACTTGAGTATGCTTGCAGACCATGCACCCAAGACCAGAAATTCTTGCGAGTAGTGTCTGTTGGTGTGCACCTACACCATAGGTCTCCTTTTGCTCAGTACCAAAGGCATATGGGGATGTGTGGAACAACTGCTTCTCCTGTTCCTTCTTACCTCCACATGGCCTGAGTCTGAACCTCTGTGTATGAAGTTATCATTGCACCCTCTTTCAAATCTGTAAATATAATTGTATACAGCTATTAGTGTTTCAAGTAGTCTTTATGTAGGTAGTGTAAACTAGTTTTTTCCCTGTCTCAGGGACCCTCTCCATTCCCCCCTCAGGAGAAGGACTATGACCAGAGTTCTGGGATTTAAGAGCTGTGTGTCCTGTCCTTACTCCTTCTTGGTCATCAACAAACACCAGTGCTGACTTTACTGCCTTGGGAGGAAACATATCTCCTGCAAGGGCAGTATCTGTCGCTCCTTCCATCCCCAAGCCCAAGAGGGACAAGAGTTTTTACTGAGGAAGCATCGCATGGAGAAAGACAAGAGACCCCCAGTTGGATCCAGGCTGGGAAGACCCCTGTACATCAACCTTAGGCCTTGAGCAGTGCACCTCCAAGCATGAGTTCCAGAGCAGAAGTCAGATCTGATAAATCGAAAGACCCATTATCACGAGCTTCTCATGAGAGTAACAGGTACTTTCACAGACACAAGAACAGACCCTTTTTGCCAGAAGCTGGGAATGAGCAACAAGGAATGGAACACTTGATGATTACCTGTTCTGTTCACTCCCTCTGGGGCACCTGGCATTGGCCACTGTCGGAAGACAGGATACTGGGTTCAATGGGCCTTTGGTCTGACCCAGTATGGCCGTTCTTATGCTCTATCCCCCTCCAGATCTGCTCCCAAGAGAAGGGATCACTTCCCATCTCTCTCCAAATTGGATTAGTCCTTGTGCTTGTGCTTAGGCCCATTTAAGCCTCTTACAAAGGTAAGGCGTTCAGGAGCAAGGATCCAATGGAACCGATTTCAGTACCAACTAGTAAGCTGAAGAATCAGCATCTTCCAAGAGCTCCAGATGAGACTCCTCTTCACTGGTACTGTTCTGATCCTGTAAGGACCTGCTGGCCACTAAGCACATGGATGCACCAGCTCTGATTACTCCAAGTACTGGGACCCCTGGCACTCTAGGACAGACTGAGATTATACCTCCCAGGACAATATCTTCTCCCTCCCATACTCACAATCTCCACCAGCCTCCAGTTTCAAATAGCTAACTACCAGGCCCTGTTAGCAAAATATGATTTTATGAACTGCTCCAAATTCTCTGAGTTTAAAGATAAACTTGTTTGGGAGGATGGACCCCAATTCTAAGCCCTTGTCGATGAGGGTAGACTCATGCCACAAACATCACTCCAGACCACAGGAGACATGGCCAACACTGCATCTAAAACTATAGAAACCACTACAAGTAATGAGACATGAATTATGGTTCCACTCTTTGGGCTACCCAGAGAGGTTCAGAACATCATTGAGGATTTGCCCTTTGATTAAATGAATCTCTTTAGCAAGAAGACAGATGAGTCTTTGTGCTCATTAAAAGGCTGAAGTACAACCCTGTGCTCTCTGGGCATTTATACTTTGGCCCCACAGAGGAAATATCATAAACAGGTGTATAAACCAAGGCCTCCTCCACAGCTTTTCTACCACCAAAAACCATACGAACTACCACGCAAGCCTCAGTGGTTCCCAAAATATAGCCTATCCACCTTGACATCAGCCACCCTACCTCATCCACTGGCTAAAGGTTACTTTTGACAGGACACTTGAGAGTTGTGAACCATCACTTATGGCATCCCCACCTGTGTCCCAAACCAGCTTTGGTGGGTGCCTAATGTACTTCACCTGTAACTGAAGGGCTATAACAATGGACAAGTGGGTACTAGATGTTATCCACTTTGGTTGCGCCATCAAGCTTCTTTCTCCACCGCCCCACAAACGCCGTTCCTGGACCATCTTCAGGAACCATTCTTAAAAGGAGATCCTCCAACAGGAGGTGGACTCTCTCCTCAAACAGGTTATAGAACAAGGGCCACCTCAACATCAGGGGAAAGGGTTCTGCTCTCAATATTTTATAGTTCCCAAGAGAAATGGAGGATGGAGCCTCAGTGCACATTTAGGAGCCTGATCCAAAGTCAACTGAAGTCAGTGGAACAACTCCTACAGACTTCAGTGAACTTTGGTTCTCTCACTTCTCTTTATTTCAGTCTATTTCTGAGTAAAAGAATTATGCACTTAGAAGTTTGGTTATGGTCTTCAGTGACTGTAACTCTCTTCCCCCTCCCGCCCCTCCCTCTGATGCTTTATGGGGGAAGAAGCTTTTCAAATGGAAAGTTTTGATGTTCATTCCCATTTCTCCTCTTTAAGTCTCTCTAAGGCAGTCACTAGTCCTGCTTCAGGCTTAACGTGTACTTAGATATGCTCCATTCCCAATGAGATCAAGATTAATTGATTGTGCATTGATCCTTACCTTAGAATTTAGCAGTCCTGTTAATTCCAGTACTTGAGAAAGTTTGGGATTCCTTCTATCATAGTGGCCTCGATTTTGAAATTCTTTTATCCATTTTTTGACATAAACACAAAATACAGGAAGCAGGACAACATAAAATTATTTTCTGAAAAACAAGAACTGACATTAGGCAAATGGAAAAAAGGAGGGGAAAAAAATCTCTTTCTTGTGAGAAACCACACTTTTTAAAAACAGTAGTGTCTGACAGGGTCCCAGATTCTTAATTTAATAACAGAATAATTTAACAGACATTAGTTACTATAGTTTTCTGAGATACAGTAGACAAGCACTGATAAAACTGAGTCACTGAGATTCTAAGTGACTTGCTAAAGGTCACACATTAAGTCTGTGGCAAAGTTTTTACAGATTTCCAGTCCTGTGCCTTAACCAAAGGACCATCTATCGTCTTGCAGTCAAATTGTCCTTTAGGCTCCTAAAAGGAGCAGCTAAATCCCAATCTGAGTAGTCATTTGGTTTAATTTAGGTAGCCAAATTTAATAGTAGATATTCCAATACAATAAACATGTAAAAAAAGAAAAGGGAAAAAAAAGACGGAAGAACATAACATTGGTTGAAACTCAAAGTTCAGCCTACAGGTTCAATTAATATGTTTATGAAGACTAGCACCTTTTTCAGTCTTACTGAGCCTGCAAAATTGGGCGAAAAACCTCACAAAAATGTCTTGTGACATTCTGACATTTCTGCTTCCAGTTCTAACAGAAATCTGGCAGTTCAGAAATGAAAAGTAATGAAGTAGTTAACCTCATTTTTTGTAACTTACAGTAAACTTAATTTTAAATTTGGGTTAAAGTTCAGAGGTCCTCATTTTACTTAAACTTAATTAGGGATCAGTGGAATGATTAATGTGGAAAACAGAGCACCCTACTTCTGATCCTGCAGTTAGTTCCTATTGTTATCATGGGAAATTTATCTTCCTAGGGATTGTAGATTCCTACCCTAAATCTCTGCTTAGAACTCATGGCATTTTCAGCACACTCTTTAATGTTAGGCACTATGGCTACTGAACATTACAAAGCTTGCACAAACTTTGGGAGGAGAGGGGTCTCCTCACAAAAATCACACTCTGATGAACAATTTGTCTTTGCTCTCAGTTGCAACCAATTTCTGTACTCTAAGTCTGACATGGAAATGAGAAGTGTTGATAATATGGTTCTATGCTAAAAATGATTGTGGAAAAATGCATAATTTGGGTCTCTGTGTTTGTGTCTTAATTATTTCCTATCAAGTGGATTTGTTTACAAGTAAAAAGATGGGGTTTTAGCTCATCCTGGCCCTTGAAAGTCAGGCTGAATTCTTTCCTTTTGTGCATGATCACCATTCTTGGGCCCTTGTCTTGTAAGCTGCTCCATGCAGACAGACACACTGAAGTAACTTTGCAAGATCAGGGCCTTACACTGTAAGTTTTTTAGAGGAGGAAGAATCTTTGTCTAGCCCAAAGGTGCCCTCTATCCTAACTGGGGTCTTTAATATTTATATTGCAATAATACCTAAAGATGCTTCTTCAGGCTAAATTATGCCTTACGTTACTCCCACGCAACCTCCTTGTTTTCCAGTTCTGCCTTGTTACTACTTTGCAACCCAGTTGTATTTAGCTGCCCAGGGAAAGCTGAAGTGCGCATTTAACCCTGCATTTAAGATTTAGGTTGATATTATGCCACTAGTTCTTGAGCAGAACTCTTCAGTATTTTCAAGGTGAGTTCTGCTTAAAAATCAGTGACACATTATGGCCCCTAGTAAACTGGTCTGCTAAAGATGGGTGAGAAGGATGGGAACTACAGAGACTCCAAAGAGAGACTGCTGAACTCGAATTAATATGCAAATTAGACAAAATTAACTTAGGTCTAAACAGAGACTGGGAATGGTTGGGTCATTACACTAATTGAATTTTTTTTCCCCCATGTTAAGTTCTCCTCACACCTTCTATGGGTCATCTCGATTATCACTTCAAAGTTTTTTCTTCTGCTGCTACTGATAGCTCATCTCACTTGATTGGCCTCTTACAATTGGTATGCGTACTTCCACCTTTTCATGTTCTCTGTATGTATAAATATCTTCTGTCTGTGTGTTCCACTCTATGCATCTGAAGAAGTGAGCTGTAGCCCACGAAAGCTTATGCTGAAATAAATTTATTAGTCTCTAAGGTGCCAAAAGTACTCCTGTTCTTTTTGCGGATACAGACTAACACGGCTGCTACTTTGGGTACGTCTACACTACAGGATTAATCCGAATTTATATAATTCGAATTTAGGAAACCGATTTTATAAATTCGAATGTATTCGGCCACACTAGGCTCCATTAATTCGGTGGTGTGCGTCCAAGCTACCGTAGTAGCATCGATTTCCAGAGCATTGCATTGTGGGTAGCTTTTCCATAGCTATCCCATAGTTCCCGCAGTCTCCACCCCCCTTGGAATTCTGGGTTGAGACCCCAGTGCATGATGGGGCAAAAAACATTGTCGCAGGTGGTTCTGGGTACAGCCTCCCCCTCCCTCCCTGAAAGCAACGGCAGACAACCATTTCGCGCCTTTTTTCCTGAGTGAACTCTGCAGACTCTATTCCGCAGCAAGCATGGATCCCGTTGTGCTCCAGAACGCAGTCTTGAACATTGTAAACACCTCGCGCGTTCTCGTGGAGTTTATGCTTACCCAGGACCAGAAAAAAGAGGCGAGGAGGAGGAGGCGGCGATTGCAGCGCAGCGACAAGCGTGATGAGGACATGGACACGGACACAGAATTCTCTGAGACCGCGGGCCCCGGTGCTTTGGAGATTATGATGTTAATGGGCCAGGTTATAGGCTTGGAACGCCGATTCTGGGCCCGGGAAACAAGCACAGACTGGTGGGACCGCATAGTGCTGCAGGTGTGGGACGATTCCCAGTGGCTGAGAAACTTTCGCATGCGTAAGGGCACTTTCATGGAACTTTGTGACTTGCTTTCCCCTGCCCTGAAGCGCCAGAATACCAAGATGAGAGCAGCCCTCACAGTTGAGAAGCGAGTGGCGATAGCCCTGTGGAAGCTTGCAACGCCAGACAGCTACCGGTCAGTCGGGAATCAATTTGGAGTGGGCAAATCTACTGTGGGGGCTGCTGTGATGCAAGTAGCCAAAGCAATCACGGAGGTGCTGCTACGAAAGGTAGTGACTCTGGGAAATGTGCAGGTCATAGTGGATGGCTTTGCTGCAATGGGATTCCCTAACTGTGGTGGGGCGATAGATGGAACCCATATTCCTATCTTGGCACCGGAGCACCAGGGTACCCAGTACATAAACCGCAAGGGGTACTTTTCAATGGTGCTGCAAGCACTTGTGGATCACAAGGGACGTTTCACCAACATCCATGTGGGCTGGCCGGGAAGGGTTCATGACGCTCGCGTCTTCAGGAACACCAATCTGTTTAAACGGCTGCAGCAAGGGACTTACTTTCCGGACCAGAAAATAACCGTGGGGGATGTTGAAATGCCAATTGTTATTCTTGGGGACCCAGCCTACCCCTTAATGCCATGGCTCATGAAGCCATACACAGGCAGCCTGGACAGGAGTCAGGAGTTGTTCAACTACAGGCTGAGCAAGTGCAGAATGGTGGTAGAATGTGCATTTCGCCGTTTAAAAGGTCGCTGGCGATCCTTACTGACTCGCTCAGACCTCAGCCAAACCAATATCCCCATTGTTATTACTGCTTGCTGTGTGCTTCACAATCTCTGTGAGAGCAAGGGGGAGACCTTTATGGCAGGGTGGGAGGCTGAGGCAAATCGCCTGGCTGCTGATTACTCGCAGCCAGACACCAGGGCGATTAGAAGAGCACACGATGAAGCGCTGCGCATTAGGGAAGCTTTGAAAACCAGTTTCATGACTGGCCAGGCTACAGTGTGAAATTTATGTTTGTTTATCCTTCCTGAAAACCCGCCCCCTTTATTGACTCATTCTCTGTAAGGAACCCACCCTCCCCCTTCCCCCAGCTTGCTTTCAAAGGAAATAAAGTCACCATTGTTTAAAAATCATTTATTCTTTATTAATTGATTATAAAAAGAGGGAGAGAACCTGAGTGGGGTTTGGGAGGAGGATCAGCGGGAAGGAAAAGCCCAGTAAAAAAAGGTTAAAAAAATGGCAGCCTTTTGCTTGGGCTGTCCACTGGGGTGGAATGGGAGGGTGTACGGAGCCTCCCCCCCCGTGTTCTTAAACGTCTGGGTGAGGAGGCTATGGAACATGGTGAGGAGGTAGGGGGGTTATACAGGGGCTGTAGCGGCACTCTGTTCTCCAGCAGCCGTTCCTGAAGCTCCACCAGACGCCGGAGCATGTCTGTTTGCTCACGCAGCAGCCCCAGCGTTGCTTCCTGACTCCTCTGATCTTCCTGCCGCCACCTCTCATCTCGAGCGTCTCTCCTCTCCTCACGTTGGTCCCTTCTGTCCTCACGTTGGTCCCTCATGTCCTCACGTTGGTCCCTCCTGTCCTCACGGTCACTGGCTTCTTTCCTATACTTGCAAACCGTCTCCTTCCACTCATTCAGATGAGCTCTTTCACTCCTGGTGGATTGCATGATTTCGGCAAACATCTCTTCTCTCGTCTTTTTTTTACGACGCCTTATCTGGGATAGCCTTCGGGAAGGAGGAGGGAGGCTTGAAACATTTGCACCTGCTGGAGGGAGTGAAAAAAGGAGAGAATTTTTTTAAAAGATACATTTTTCAGAACAATGCTTATACTCTTTCACGGGGTATACTATTCACATTACATAGCACATGTGATTTCTGTGCAAGGTCGCATTTTGCCTCTTAATATTGAGTGCCTGTGGCTTTGCTGCTAGAGATCACAGACGCAGGTCCGGGCAACAGAATTCACCTTGCATGCTGCCATGGTAAGCCACTGTCTTTAGGCTTCTGCGCCCTGCTTTCCCACATACCAAGCAAAGCCCGTTGTGCTGCAGTTTTCCTGTTAGCTTGTTTTCTGCTGCTGAAGGTTAACACCCCCCCACCATCCAATTCTCTGGGATGAGTGCTTTCTCCCTCCCCCCACAGCGTGGCTGGTATCAGGGAAGATCCCTGCAGGAACCAAACTAACACCCCCCCACCCACCCGCCATGAATTCTCTGGGATGAGTGCTTTCTCCCTCCCCCCACTGCGAGGCTGGTATCAGGCAAGATCCCTGCAGGAACCAAACTAAAACCCCCCCACCCACCCGCCATGAATTCTCTGGGATGAGTGCTTTCTCCCTCCCCCCACTGCGAGGCTGGTATCAGGGAAGATCCCTGCAGGAACCAAACTAACAACCACCCCCCCACCCGCCATGAATTCTCTGGGATGAGTGCTTTCTCCCTCCCCCCACCGCGTGGCTGGTATCAGGGAAGATCCCTGCAGGAACCAAACTAACAACCACCCCCCCACCCGCCATGAATTCTCTGGGATGAGTGCTTTCTCCCTCCCCCCACCGCGTGGCTGGTATCAGGGAAGATCCCTGCAGGAACCAAACTAACAACCACCCCCCCACCCGCCATGAATTCTCTGGGATGAGTGCTTTCTCCCACCCCCCACCGCGTGGCTGGTATCAGGGAAGATCCCTGCTAGCAAAACGCGAAAAGCTCTGGGCCAATCCTCCCCCCCCCCCCCCTTTGCACTTGGCTAAATGCAGGGAAGGATTTCTTTTCAGCCACAGGCAAACAGCCCAGTAGGAACGGCCACCTCTGTCCCCTTAATTAAATTCCCTTATTTCAACCAGGTTACCCTAAGCGATATCACTCTCCTGAGGATTACACAGCAAGATAAAGAACGGATGTTGCTTGAATGCCAGCAAACACCGGGACCATACGCTGCCAGGCTCTGTCAGGCAATGATACCAGATTACTTGCTACTAGCATGGCGTGGTCAAGTGTCCTACCATGGAGGACGGAATAAGGCTGCACTGCCCATAAACCTTGTGGCAAGGCTTTTGGAGTACCTCCAGGAGAGCTTCATGGAAATGTCCCTGGAGGATTTCCGCTCCATCCCCAGACATGTTAACAGACTTTTCCAGTAGCTGTACTGGCTGCGAATGCATCCCAAGTGCTCAGGGCAAATTAATCATTAAAAATGCTTGCGTTTAAACCATGTTTTATATTTTAAAAGGTAAACTCACCTGAGGTCCCTTCCATGGGGTCATGGTCTTGGGTGCTGGCTTGGGAGGCTTGGGAGGGTACTTCAGTCAGGGTGAGAAACAGATCCTGGCTGTTGGGGAGAACGGAGAGCTGGGTGCTCTCTGCCAGCTCGTCCTCCTCCTCCTCCCCTTCCCCTTCCACGGAATCATCAGGTGTACCTGATGAGATTATCCCCATCTCGGAATCCACAGTCAGAGGTGGGGTAGTGGTGGCGGCCCCCCCTAGAAATGCATTTAGCTCAGCGTAGAAGCGGCATGTCCGCGGCTCTGACCCGGAGCGACCGTTTGCCTCCTTTGCTTTTTGATAGGCTTGTCTGAGCTCCTTGACTTTCACGCGGCACTGATCTGAGTCCCTATTGTGGCCTCTCTCCATCATGCCCTTGGAAATTTTTTCAAAAGTTTTGGCATTTCGTCTTTTCGAACGCAGTTCTGCTAGCACTGAATCCTCTCCCCATATAGAGATCAAATCCAGTACCTCCTGTACGGTCCATGCTGGTGCTCTTTTTCGATTATCAGCCTGCATGGTTACCTGTGCTGATGAGCTCTCTGTGGTCACCTGTGCTCTCCACGCTGTGCAAACAGGAAATGAAATTCAAATGTTCCCGGGGCTTTTCCTGTCCACCTGGCCAGTGCATGCGAGTTCAGATTGCTGTCCAGAGCGGTCACAATGGTGCACTGTGGGATAGCTCCTGGAGGCCAATAACATCGAATTGCGGCCACACTAACCTTAATTCGGATTAACAATACCGATTTTGACGCTACTCCTCTCGTCGAGGAGGAGTACAGAAATCGAATTAAGGGGCTCTTTAATTCGAATTAAATGGCTTCGTTGTGTGGACGGTTCCAGAGTTAATTCGAATTAAAGCCACTAAATCCGAATTAAAGGCGTAGTGTAGACCAGGCCTTTGAAACCTCTCTTATAGCTGTGTTCCCTGTGCATTGCTAACAACAGTAAACACTTTTATCTATCCCTTATGTAAATAGATGTGATTCTAAATATACACATGGAACAGTTCTCTTAAATAATTGCCATTTTTACATAGTCACTTTTTGGAGTAGAACTGCACTTTAAGAATACACTACAGGCCACATTCTGGCTACAGATATGTCTGATTGGCTCTCCTTGACTTCAGTGGGGGACGAACATACATATACACAGCCAAAATATGGCTCCATGAGCATAACCTGCAGTTACATTTTTTGAGAGTTCAAATATTTTTAGAGCATAAATAGTATGGAAAAGGCCAAACTAATATTACTGGGTGGAAAAGAGACTTCCCAGTTAACTTAGCTGAAGTGAAACAGACCTGGTAAGATTTGGAAATATATATTTTCTTCTTATTATAAGATATTAATTTCTTCTTCTTATAATTATATTAATGTTACAAGAAGCTCACTTAAATTGTTTTCAGAGCATTATGCCTACAAAGGTAAATAATATGAATCAGAGAATTTCACCAAACTGTTGTTAAAGGTGAGGTGGGGGTGCTCTGTATATCTATGGTGGGATTTTCCTGTTGTTACTCTTTTTTGGTCTAACATTAGACAAAAAATTCTACTAATTGCTGTGTTAGATTTGTTTTTGGCGCCTTCATTTTCTTTTAGGTTTCTACCTTCATGTGAACCATCCAATTATGAACCAGTTATAAAAATCTATGTAATTCCAGCTGCTTAGAATGTTAATGCAAGGACTTGAAAATGATGCTCTCCACAGACAAAACCTGTATGGCTTTGGTATCTCCTAGTATAGACAAACTTTTTCTTACATTGCGAAACTGTTGAAACTTGGGACAGTTTTTTATTGTGTCAATAGAAACCAACCTAATATTTGCAATCCAAATTTTTTTAGTAATTTTGATTTTATGTAACAATTATATTCCCATTTTTATGCATACATATTCAGAATGATCTTATTAAAACAATGATGGATTAAGTGCAAGCAACAGTTGGGTCTCATTTTAAATGGGATGAGTGAATGCCACAAAGATGATGATTATTAATTTTGTCTTTTTCATTTTTAATTTCCTCCATTTTTCATTCTGATTTGAATGGGCTTTTTATTTTTTATTTGGCTTCTTGAGTATTTTTATTTTATTAGGTGTATAGATTTTGGCATATAAAATAATTTATATCACTTTATATTGTTCCTGGAAAGAGCTCTGCTGGGGCAAACTATTGCTTATCATTGCAAGATTGAGTTCTTAAAAATCTTTGCAAGATTGGGTCTATGTACATGCTCAACTTTATGCACTATGGGTATAATCCTGACCCCATGGAAAATTAATGGGGTTTTGCCATTGATTTCTATGCAGTCAGAATTCAATAGGACTATTCACAATGCATAAAGTTGAATACATGCATAAATATTTACAGGATTGGGGCCTTAATTTGTGAATTTATTTAATTTCTTTTCAGTATCTCATATTGCATAAATTTTCTTTGAGATTTCATACATGTGATAATGTGATCAAAGCATTTGTATCCTTATATATCTTCCTGTAAGCTTCTACATAAAATTATTTGAAAAAATGTCAATGCTTGGAATAGTGTTGATCCTAAAAAGATGATATGAAAGATCCATAAAATCATTTGATAAAAAGTATTGACTCAACTCTGGAAAATAGCTAAAGAAAACTTTAAAAAAAAAATTAAAGTAGATGTTAGAGAATGAGGACTTGGTGTCTAATCTGTCGATAACAGAAGTGTTTTGTATTATTTTAAAGAACAGAGAGAGGAACTGTCTGAATGGTGAATAAAAAGGCTAGTCTCCTTGTAAATTAAAGAGATATTATGCAATTTTATGTATTTTCTCATAAAATACTAACAGTAGTTGTAAAAATCAGGAATTGAATACCTTGGGAAAGAGAGAAAGTACTTAAAATGTGAAGATAATCCTGAAAATGTCTAGGAAAATGTTAGAAGCTGTTAAAATTGACAAGCCATTAGGTCAAGAAAACATCTTGAAGGGCAGTGCTATCGGATGTAGGGGAAGGAAATTGAAGACATTTTAGCAAACATTTTCATAAGCTCAGTAGATTTCCCAGAAGACTGGAGAGTAGCTAACATTTTTTTCAACTGTTTTCTATTGGAAAAAGGTTTGAGGTGAATCTGATGAACTTAGTGCTCTGGAAAAGTGAACAAATGATGGAATTAGTTAGTTAGATCTAGGTAAGTTACAACATGTTCAGTGCAGTCTTACCCACACAATCAACTTCAGTCTTGACCTAAACACCCCTGCAATTCCTGTTCTAGTCCTCTTGAGAAAAAGACTGCAAACTGTGCTCTTTAGTGCTGAAGTGTGAATTAGTTTTTTGATATGGATAAATGTCCACGTAGGATTCAAGTGAGACCAGCAAACTTATTTTGCTTTAGAAGAAAAAAATTATTTGAACCCAGCTGTACAAATGAGAAATACTAACGCTTCACAGGTAGTGTCATTTAGCCCACTAATTAACAATATCTGTTTTAAGGAAAATCTGGGGATATTCAAAGAAATGGAGAACATGGATGGGAGGAAGGGTTTCCTGTATCCTACTGGCTGCTCCTCCATACTGCTTTCTAGTGCCCTCCTTTCACCAGGCACACATTATCTCAGAATTTGGTATGAATGTATATTGTTATGACTCACTTAGTACCCACAAGAGCTTGCACCCTTGAAGTTAATGGAGGCTTTGCCATTGGTATACAGATGTAGTCTCCTTATCTCAAAAAAGATATACTGGCTCTAGAAAAGGTTCAGAAAAGGGCAACTAAAATGATTAGGAGTTTGGTACAGGTCCCATATGAGGGGAGATTAAAGAGGCTAGGACTTTTCAGCTTAAAAAACAGGAGACTAAGGGGGGATATGATAGAGGTATATAAAATCATGAGTGATGTGGAGAAAGTAGATAAGGAAAAGTTATTTCCTTATTCCCATAATACAAGAACTAGGGGGCACCAAATGAAATTAATGGGCAGCAGGTTTAAAACAAATAAAAGGAAGTTCTTCTTCACACAGCGCACAGTCAATCTGTGGAACTCCTTGCCTGAAGAGGTTGTGAAGGCTAGGACTATCACAGGGTTTAAAAGAGAACTAGATTAATTCATGGAGGTTAAATCCATTAATGGCTATTAGCCAGGATGGGTAAGGAATGGTGTCCCTAGCCTCTGTTTGTCAGAGGGTGGAGATGGATAGCAGGAGAGAGATCACTTGATCATTACCTGTTAGGTTCACTCCCTCTGGGGCACCTGGCACTGGCCACTGTCAGTAGACAGGATACTGGGCTAGATGGACCTTTGGTCTGACCCAGTACGGCCGTTCTTATGGTCTTATGTTATGTGTGTGTGGAGTCAGGCCCTATATGAAGAAGTGGTCACCATCTGAATTATAAAAAGTATGAGCAGCATTTGTTCTTTGATGGGGTTCAACATAAGGCAATTAGTTCAGGGATCTAAGATTGAGGTGTACCTGTGGAGTAAGTACTGAATGAAATTCTTACATATTAACAATTTAAATAGTGTACTAATTTTTAAACATGCAGATTATGACTTATTTAGACTATAGAAAGTGGAGGATGTAATCAAACTGGAAATTAGGCACCAGAAACTGGGTAAGTTGAATTAGCTAACAGAATTGGCCAGTAAATCATGTAATGGATGTATGTTCAAGTGAACTCAGAATGACACGTTTAAGGAAAAGGAAACCTGGAAAGCATAGTTGTAACCACTGGATACAAAGATTTTGGAGATCAAAAAAGGTTTCATTATTGACATTACCTTAAATAGAAATTGTGTGTACAATGGTTACACTTTTAAAATTTTAAATCAGTTGGAAAGTTTTGGGAGGTTCTACTAGTAATTTAGGGATTCTGTTAATAATTCCTTAAAGGCCTTAATCCAAAAAGATAATTAAGCACATCAGTGGTTCCACTGACTTCAATGGGACTACTCACATGCATTAAGTTACTCAGGTCCTTGAGTGCTTTGCTGCCTCAGGGTTTGTATGTATGGGAAATATTCCTCAAACTGGTGAAAGTGGTAAAAGTGATTCGAGGTAGAACCTATGTATGCCTAGATGTTGAATTGGGGTCTAGGTATGAACACTGAAATTTTGTGTAATATTCTACATACCAGCTATAACTCAAAAAGGCAGAGTCTTATCAACTGAAATAAATAAAAGTGTGAAATGTTGTAGGTGCAATAATACGCCTTTATTTTAAATTGCACTGAATATCCTGACTTTACCTGCTGCAATGCAAACTTGTCATCACTTCAGAAATATAAACAGATGTTTCCTCCCCTGCAGGTGAATGTAGATTGGGTGATCTACAGCTACCCATCGTAGTTCCAGATGGCTTGCATGTTGATAACTTACTGTACACCTTTCTGTAAAACATTTCCACTTTTCTGTTAAACGTTTCCATGCTTTAAATAGCTGCTGACATGCTCTAGGTGGGAGACTTTATATATAGCCTACTAAAAACATGGTAGTATAGTAAGTATTGTCTATTTCAGAATCTATTTTAAATAGCTGTTCCATTTACATATTCTCCTCCTGTGGTCGACATGGAATAGACATCTGATCGTTCAAATCTGGTAGCTTGTGTATATATTAACTTCTGTACCCAGAAAGATAATGTAGCAAATAATTAAGCAATCAATTTGCAAACATCTAGAAGATAATAAGGTGATATGTAACAGTCAGCATGGATTTGTCAAAAACAAATTGTGTCAAACCAACCTGATAACTTTCTTTGACAGGGTAACAAGCCTTGTGGATAGGGGGCAAGTGGTAGACATGGCATATCTTGATTTTAGTAAAGCTTTTGATACCGTCCTGCATGATCTTCTCATAAATAAACTAGGGAAATGCAACCTAGATGGAGCTACTATAAGGTGGGTGCAAAACTGGTTAGAAAACCATTCCCAGAGAGTAGTTATCAGTGGTTCAGAATCATGCTGGAAGGACATAACAAGTGGGGTCCCGCAGGGATCAGTTCTGAATCCGGTTCTGTTCAATATCTTCATCAATTATTTAGCTAATGGCATACAGAGTACACTTTTATAAAGTTTGCGGACAATACCAAGCTGGGAGGGGTTGCGAGTGTTTTGGAGGATAGGATTAAAATTCAAAATGATCTGGACAAACTGGAGAAATGGTCTGAAGTAAATAGGATGAAATTCAATAAGGACAAATGCAAAGTACTCCATTTAGGAAGGAACAATCAGTTGCACACATACAAAATGGGAAATGACTGACTAGGAAGGAGTACTGCGGAAAGGGATCTGGGGGTCATAGCGGACCACAAGCTAAATATGAGTCAGCAGTGTGATTCTGTTGCAAAAAAAGCAAACGTCATTCTGGGATGTATTACCAGGAGTGTTGTAAGCAAGACACAAGAAGTAATTCTTCCGCTCTACTCTGCACTGATTAGGCCTCAACTGGAGCATTGTGTCCAGTTCTGGGTGCCACATTTCAGGAAGGCTGTGGACAAATTGGAGAGAATCCAGAGAAGAGCAATAAAAATGACTAAAGGTCTAGAAAACATACCTATGAGGAAAAATTGAAAAAATTGGGTTTGTTTAGTCTGGAAAAGAGAAGACAGAGCGGACATGATAACAGTTTTCAAGTACGTAAAAGGTTGTTACAAGGAGAAGGAACAAAAATTGTTTTTCTTAAACTCTGAGGATAGGACAAGAAGCAATGGGCTAAAATTGCAGCAAGGGAGGTTTAGGTTGGACATTAGGAAAAACTCCCTAACTGTCAGGGTGGTTAAGCACTGGAATAAATTGCTTAGGGAGGTTGTGGAATCTCCATCATTGGAAATTGTTAAGAGTAGGTTAGACAAACACCTGTCAGGGATGATCTAGATAATTAGTCCTGCCATGAGTGCAGGGGACTGGACTAGATGACCTCTCGAGGTCCCTTCCAGTTCTATTATATATCCCCCAGAGCTAGCATGTATAGAGGAATGGAACTCTATTCCCTCTTCAGGGGAAAAGCCAGCTCTGGCAATACTGATTTACATGAATTATAATCTTGCTTAACCATAGGGCCACATTCTATATTTTGCTTTAGTTGGAATTTGCCTGTGTTCTGAGTGTAGAAATGATAATCAATTATTGCTGTTGCTGTGTCCCTGAAAGGGCATAGGAATTGCGCAAGTGATGTGCCCTCACTTACCCAAAGTGATGTGGATTTGGGTTTTCCTAATTTTAGTGTGTGTGTGTGTGTGTGTGTGTGTGTGTGTGTGTGTGTGTGTGTGTGTGTGTGTGTGTGTGTGTGTGTGAAAATAGGTTATATTTTAATTTCTCAGAGAGAAGTAGGAGTTCAGCTCTGAGTAGGGACTTGAGCCATCATTGTATTTATTTTAGAAAGGGATTTCTAGATAACTTGAACCCAGTTCTTGTTGCTGACATTGGTATGTGGCAGAGGGTTACATATATTTTATACACAGCACCTCCTAGGGGTCAGGCCCATGGTAAAAAAAGCAGGCTGTTCAACAATTAATTTATATAAGTTCTCTATACAAGCCATATAGATACCATTCTCAGTTCCGTTCATCACAAGTATACATTGGGATTGGTTTATGCTGAGTATACATTTATTTTTAGGGATTCCCTTTTTAAAGCTAAAATTAGTCGGTAATAAAAATATAAAAGAGGGCAGCAAACACAGGATACATAATTGCTGTGCACTTATTTATTTTAAAAAATGAATAAAATGTATGATGCATATGAGATATGTACATATTTTGCCAGTATCCGTACTCCCCATATGTTTTTTTCTGCAGCCCCAATGGTATAGTGAGGTCAGCGTGGTGGGCAGAGCCTCATTGATTTCATTGAGGCTTTGTGTTGGTGCAGGTGTCTATCAAGGTGGAATTCATTGCAAGACTGAGCACTGTATTGAGTTGTTTGTAGTAGGTGCTATGCTTTCTTTGCATTTGATCAGCACCTAATGCAATGGAGCCCCAATCTCATTGAGGCTTTAGATCCCAGAATGGTTCAGCAAGTAAAATAATAAATATGAAAATATGAAGATAGTAATATCACAAATTTTGAGTATTACACATTATTTTTACATGCCAACTATGTAAATCTGTTCTATTTCTTCATATACATGTGGATTTATACCCTTGATCATTATGGTGTTAAGAAAATTATGCTAAATGTTGTGGAATTCTTTTCCTGGGTCAAAAACACAAAGGTCCTGATCTCGCTTCAGGATTTGATAGTGTGTATTCCTGCACTTGTGTAATGTCCTTTTGATTTCAGTGGGACTCCACACAGGCACAGGAGATCCATTATAGCAGATTCTGATGCAGGGTCAGAAGCCAGCTTGTTTAATACGTTATTTGAATCACTGTATGGCAGTTCTACAAAGCTGGCTATATTTCACAAAATCTTGGCTTTTAAAAACAAAAAATCCTCCTCTCTAGGATCACTGAGATCCCGTGTGTGGCTTAAGGAATTAGATATTTCTGCCTTTTCAATGTGTAAATTGTATAGTTGTACAAAATTATCTAGCAGTTCTTTAGTGCAGTTTTCATTTTAGTACCCAATTTCAGATACAGCCATGAGGTAGCATCCAAAAAGGGCAAAGGGCAAATTTGTGTGCAGAATTTAAATGAGACCTTATTCTTCCTCCAATAAATATACACCAGATGCAAGGAGTGAATTGGAACACTTTCAGAATGCAGTTAGGGCCAATAAGAATCCCATCAGGGACCATTTCAAAGATTAATTTCTGATGTCCATAGAAACATATTGTGTGAGTCTGTTCTTTGATAATACTCTGCTTCTATACATTGCCATCACCATGAAAGAGTTCTAGCTGTACAGGTCTGATTGCAGGATTTTGCAATGTCCTGTGAGAGCTCCAAAATCTCAGCACTCATACTGGACTGGTTCCTCCTTTAAAGTGAGCCTTTAAAGCTTTATTTTCTTCTGGGAAAGCATATCTGAATATTGCCTTGATTTCAAATGTCCTGTACCAGTGCTACACAGAGATTCAAAGGAAGCGTAAAGAGGAAGTAGCATGTTCCAGCACTCAGGTGATCCGGATTCTATCCACCAGTAACTTGAGGTGTAAACCTTGCTAAGTCACTTAACTTCTCTGTGCCTGTTTTCCCATCTTTGAAATAAGGATAACAATACCTACCTCTCTTACTGGGGGATTGGGAAGCCTAATTCAAGATTGTTAGCAAAGCACCAAAATTCATACCAGTGCAAAGGATCCTTAATGTAAGCTGGTGAGAGCACTCCGAGAGGGACTCCAGAGACCCTCAACTCCAAATACAGACAATGAGAGCTGAAAATGATCAGTATCTCATAACATTAGGTTCTTAATGTTGTGCCTAGGGCCTTGTACAGGCAGTCGATGGGGGAGAAGAAAAGAAGAAGCGTTTCATCCTAAGTTATATGAAATAATATACCTTTGTGGTTACTGTTGATTGGGTACAGCAGTAGCGATTTCCATAGCAGAAGCATGCTAAAACAATCTGTCATAATCAATAAATATTATTAGTGAGAGTTGGCTGGAACACAGGTGAGAAAACATAATACTTTATTTTCTGTTTTTAGAGGGTTTTTGACTATCTATACTATTAGCCAGTATTGCAGTATTGTAGTGACTGTAAAAGGAAACCTTTCTTAACTGGTGGTATGTAGCACTATCTTTTTTTTTTTTTTCCCCTCTTGGAATTGCAAAGACTCTCATTAAGGCAACTGGTTGGCAACCATAATACATTTGCTGTGGCTCTGTGGAAAGAGGTTAGTCTTATCATCTTTGGTAAAATGGGTACCAGCAAAACTGAACAGGAAGCTAAAGTGTGCCAGCTGCAATGTGTAGGTTGTTAGTTATTCACACGTTACGAAAACCAAACCTTTTAATCTTTACTGAACGAGAATGTATTAAAAATTCATTTTCTTTAATGTACGGTGAGATTAAACAGTGTAAAAAAATGTGGCTGTATGAGTCTCTCTTTTATAGGATGTGTCTGCCTGAGTTTCTCAGAGCAAAGTAAATGCATCATTTGGATGATGTGTCATTCCAGATCAAATTTGCATGTTTCTTTAAACATAACACTACATGCCAGCATATCCTAACTGAATGTGATGCAGCATCAAAATGACGTTTCATGCTCTGGAACTTTAAAGAGACAAGGGAGGCAGAAAGGTACAAAAAGGGTAATTCTGAGGGGAGAAATGACAGAGGAATTTGAGCCTGACGCTGCTTCCTTTGAAGCGAACTTTAGAACTCACATTCTCTTCATTTGAAGCAAGATTGGGCCCTACAATGGCTCCTGTAAAGTAATATGATTGTGTAATTTTCTTGTTCATTGTATGCTCTTCCGGAATGGGAGTGTCTTTTATCTGTTTCTTTTGAAGCACACGGTACATTTTTGGCATCTCATAAATAAATAATAGAATAATAATTCATTATCACCTGCTTTTTATCTATACCAGAGCTGGTGGAATTATTCATTGTGAATTATATTCATTGTGAATTTAGCCCCTTTTTCTGTTCATGAATGATTTTTCCAAATGATTCACTATTCCTAATTATTTGCTGCATAGTTTGTGAACAAAATTTCAGCCTACGGGTGGCTTGCGAATTGTTCTCACTTGAGCTACCTGCTCTTTGTTATGATTTGTGGTATGTGGGTGATTGTCTAAGTTACCTCTTAATAGTTAGGCTCCCTGATTGGATGGCTGAAACCTTTTAAACAAGTATTAATGAATAACCGGTGGGGAATATGCTTGTTCGGGTACAAAGAACAGACAATTCCCAATCCATTAATAGATTGTAAGGCCAGAAGGGACCATTGTCATAATCTATTCTGATCTTCTACATAACACAGGCAGATCACCTCATCCAATAATTTCTGCATCAAGCCCATAACTTCTGTATGAGTTGTAACATGTGAGCAAAAAGCAATTTGCATGAATAACAAACAACAATATGCAACAACATGGTCACAAATGTTCAGAAATACTGTTTTGTGGCACTCAGTCATCCTAAATTTACAGGCATTTTTACAGTGGGAAGTAGTAGAAACCCCATTATTTATGATATGTGAAACTTAATTTGACAAAGGATTAGAAATGTACTGTAGGAAACAAGCCTACACTGGTAGAGAATGAACAAGATTACCTAGTAAATCTTTTCCTTTGCTAATATCAATAGACCAGATGGTCCTCTTTACCGATGCTGGTAGAGTAGAGCAAAAGGGCGAATCAGGTGCAATTGTAAGGAAGAATAGGGGTAATGGAGAGCAGCAACTCTGAATCATATGTTCCTTCATCCTGGGCCGACACTGTTGCCGGATAATTGTGTTATCAAGGTTACATGCCTCGGGGTAGGGTGGAAGAGGTGCAGCTTGTTGTGGCAGAGAGCAGTTACACTGCATGGTATTCTCCCCTGTTACAACATGAATGCTGCTAGAGCTAGTATTTTGCTCCTGCTCCATGCTGTAGTCTCCCCACAGATGGGGAAGGGTGTGAGGCTCAGGTGCTAAAATAATTGATTAATGGCAGCATGGTTCCTTGGGGAACCATGTGACCACAGGTGAGGGGGGAGGAAATAACAAGGCAGCATGAGAGGGCAGACCCTTCATAGGATAGAAGCTTTCCTGGCTTGTGGCTTCTTGAGATATGTGGAGTTATAAGACCATGCTGCCTGCCTCTGCCACAGTTACCACAAAGACTTCTCAACCTGAAGAGAATACTTATTAGAAATTGCAAATGTTACCTCGTGGAGTTTCCTCGGTCTCAGGTTCCTCTCTTATGCATAGTATTGTGGCAAAGTGAGATATGGCCAGAAATTTCTATGGATAGGAAGGACTGGATGAATGCAAGACAGATGCTGGGAGAGTAGGTCAGCTGTCAGTTCAAGGCCTACCATGAATTATAAGTGGAGCTGGTAGCTCTCCTAGCTGGTCTTCATGTTTCAAATTGGGCACCCAAAATTAATGGACAATTTGACTTTAGTCTCTCTCTGTCTCAGTTCCCCATCTGTAAAATGGGTATAATAATACCACCAAACATCAAGGGGGTGTTGTAAAAATAAATGTGAAGCACTCTGATACTATAGTGATGAGTAACATTGAAAGACCCTGTAGAAATAAATCACTCTGTGTTCAGAGCAGGGTTAGAATAGGGCATGCAGTAAATAAGGCATAGGGGGAAACATTGAACAATGAGGCTAAAACAAAATATTAACAAGCTGCTCATTCAGTGAGTGCCATCCATTCTGCACACTGACTGAGGTAATGATCCTGTGGAAAAATCATATGTGATCATATAACACTGGTCTACAATTTTTGAGAAGTCGTCTGCTTCAGAGATAAAATGTGCTATTTATTATGTATTTTGATGTGCTGAATTCAAATATGACAATTAAAACAACTGATTGGCTACTGTTTCTAAGATATTTAAGTTTTTACATTTTATGTCTATGTATATTGTGTAGATAGTAGAGTTTTAATCATAAATTGTAAACCTAGGTCTTTTCATGTGTTTATGGTTGCTTTACATGATAATATTTCACCTGTCCTGTTTATGTAACACTTTAAAAATCAGCAAAAGGGTTATATAAATAAAATTTATTATGAAACAAAAGGCAAAAAACTATCATGTACATAGTTTAGTCCTATTCAGTGTCTACTCGGCGCTTCTTGGCTTGTCTCTTGTATTCATTAAATGGAGCATCTCTTGTCACTGTCCAGCAATAGTCTGCAAGCATTGATGGGTTCCATTTGCCCTGATAGCGTTTCTCCATTGTTGCAATGTCCTGGTGAAATCGCTCGCCATGCTCGTCGCTCACTGCTCCGCAGTTCGGTGGAAAAAAATCTAGATGAGAGTGCAAAAAACGTATCTTTAGTGACCTGTTGCAACCAAGGCTTTTGTATGCCTTGAGGAGGTTTTCCACCAACAACCTGTATTTGTCTGCCTTGTTGTTTCCGAGAAAATTTATTGCCACTAACTGGAAGGCTTTCCATGCTGTCTTTTCCTTGCCACACAGTGCATGGTCAAATGCATCATCTCGAAGAAGTTCACGAATCTGAGGACCAACAAAGACACCTTCCTTTATCTTAGCTTCACTTAACCTTGGAAATTTTCCACGGAGGTACTTGAAAGCTGCTTGTGTTTTGTCAATGGCCTTGACAAAGTTCTTCATCAGACCCAGCTTGATGTGTAAGGGTGGTAACAAAATCTTCCTTGATTCAACAAGTGGTGGATGCTGAACACTTTTCCTCCCAGGCTCCAATGACTGTTGGAGTGGCCAATCTTTCTTGATGTAGTGGGAATCTCTTGCACGACTATCCCATTTGCAGAGAAAACAGCAGTACTTCGTGTATCCAGTCTGCAGACCAAGCAAGAGCGCAACAACCTTCAAATCGCCACAAAGCTGCCACTGATCATAGTTTATGCACCTCAAAAGTTGTTTCATGTTGCCATAGGTTTCCTTCATATGGACTGCATGACCAACTGGAATTGATGGCAAAACATTGCCATTATGCAGTAAAACAGCTTTAAGACTCGTCTTCGATGAATCAATGAACAGTCTCCACTCATCTGGATCGTGAACGATGTTGAGGGCTGCCATCACACCATCAATGTTGTTGCAGGCTACAAGATCACCTTCCATGAAGAAGAATGGGACAAGATCCTTTTGACGGTCACGGAACATGGAAACCCTAACATCACCTGCCAGGAGATTCCACTGCTGTAGTCTGGAGCCCAACAGCTCTGCTTTACTCTTGGGTAGTTCCAAATCCCTGACAAGGTCATTCAGTTCACCTTGTGTTATGAGGTGTGGTTCAGAGGAGGAGGATGGGAGAAAATGTGGGTCCTGTGACATTGATGGTTCAGGACCAGAAGTTTCATCCTCTTCCTCTTCCTCGTCTGACTCAAGTGAGAATGATTCTGGTGCATCAGGAACCGGCAGCCCTTCTCCGTGGGGCACTGGGCGTATAGCTGATGGAATGTTTGGATAATGCACAGTCCACTTTTTCTTCTTTGACACACCTTTCCCAACTGGAGGCACCATGCAGAAGTAACAATTGCTGGTATGATCTGTTGGCTCTCTCCAAATCATTGGCACTGCAAAAGGCATAGATTTCCTTTTCCTGTTCAACCACTGGCGAAGATTTGTTGCACAAGTGTTGCAGCATATGTGTGGGGGCCACCTCTTGTCCTGATCTCCAATTTTGCAGCCAAAATAAAGGTGATAGGCTTTCTTAACCATAGTGGTTATACTGCGCTTTTGTGATGCAAAAGTCACTTCACCACAAACATAGCAGAAGTTATCTGCACTGTTCACACAAGTACGAGGCATCTCTGCTCACTTTGGCTAAACAGAAATGTGTCCCTTTGCAAAATCAAACACTGACAAATAAGAGAGCACGACACTGTATGATTTCTAGAGCTGATATAGGGCAATTTGTTCAGCAGAGTGATGTAAGCTTCGTTATGATTGCATCATCCATGACTTCTAGGAATAACATGATGCAATTCATATCATGTATGACGCAATACCAGCTTCAGATTGCATCATTCATTGTTTTGCCTAAAAAGCAAGTACTGTCCAAACCCAGTCATAGATTTATTCATAGATCCAGTCAAAGATGTATTTTAGTCATTTCTGGTTTAAACTGAGATCCCTTCCCTTTATAACTCACTTATCCTCTGCCATTCCCAAGTCAAGGGTCGTATATACTGACCCAATAGCATATCTTGAAAACTAGAGCCAATCAACAATTTTAAGCATCATTTTCGTTCTCAATGACCCAGAATTAGTAAAGTTTGACTACATTTATTTCAGAAGCATTTTGACTGTAGAGCAGTGTAATTAAAGACTGTATCATAAAACGCAAGGGAGCTGAATTAAGACTGCATAGCCAACCTTAATTCTAGTGCTTTGGAGTGCTAGACTTTGCAACTTTGATCTCCTTTTAACATAGTTTTTGCGTGTAATTATATATAAATATATACACACACACACACATATATATATATATATACACACACACAACATTATTTATTGCAGTAGTGCTTAGAAGCCCTAGTCGCGGACTGGGACCCCAGTGTGCTAGGCTGTGTACAATCAGAGAATGACTGCACCACAACTAAAGTGGAGCAGATTTTGTGTGGGGCTTACCCAAAGAAGGGTAGCTCTGCCTTGGGGGCAGGGGCGGGGGAGGAAGGAGATCAAAAACTGCTGTAAAAAGGTGCTCGGAGGTCAGCTTTGCAGCAGTGACTCACCCCCACCCCCCTAGGAATGTGCATAAAGGTACAAAACCTGGGTGGGGCAAGTCTCTTTGCTCCACGTGGTGAGGAAGCCAGCACCCACCTTCCCTCCCTCCCCTAGTGGATGCAAATGGCAGGCTGGGCTGGACCTTCTTTGGGCTTTATGCTAGTCACCCCTTTTCAAGGGGGGCTGGGAAGGAGTTTTTCCCACTCCACCACAATTGGCTTCGGTGGAGTGTGGTTTTTTCGCCTTCCCCACAGCGGGTGTGAAGGAAGACCTTTCCTGGTGAGAAGAAAAGGTGGTAGACTATATGTCGCAACTTATTTTGTATGGTTGGGCAGATGTTCAGTGCAGGTACTCCATAAGGAGGGCAGCCAGTGACTAGATAAATGGCCTGGTAAAGGACTTAAAAGGAGGTACTGGATAATGGAACAGAATGGGGGAGGTGGTTGGGGACTCCTATGATTGGTACAGCTGGGAGCCAACCCCCACTGTTCTCATAGCCCTCCTTAACCCTCTTATGTGGCTGGTGGATGGTAAGGTCCAAGCCATGGGTCGGCTGGGGGACCTGGATGGAAACAAAGGGGGGGGGCTGGTGGAAGCCCCAGAGAATTGATTTGAATAAGCATGGATTTGCCTGCACTGTACACTTTATCTGCTGGGTAGTCCCAGACATCTATATAATAAAGTTGCGGCCTGATTAAAACCCATAATAAGTCTCCTGTCCTTCTTGTGGTATACCCAGACAACTAACAGAAAATCCCTGGCCCTCAACTTTGTTGATTGGTGAACACCTGGTAACTTTGTCATACAGGACGTGTGAGAGGGGAAGAGGTAGCCTAAGACCACTCAAAGAAAAAACTTTATTTACAATTTAAATTCATGTTTGGATCCAAATGCAAATCGTTCCTGGCATTGTTAAAACATCCAGAAACCATCTCCTTCTACATACCAGAATACAAGTATGTTATTCAATAGACTGAATAAGATGCATAATGATTATAAATAATATGTATGACACAACAGCAAAGTTTAGAACTAATTAGGTTCAATATTCCACTGTACAAACAAAGTTAACATTTAAGTTTAGTTGAGCACAAAAAAGTGCCCTAAAACTTAAAAAAAAAAAAAATACTCAGGGTAAAATAACCTCTTTTTCTGTACCCATGGACCAAAACCCACTAAATTATTTTAAAACAAATCTAGGGGACAAAAATTAGCTGTTTGTGGGCTGAGACTTTCTGTACAAGGTTTCTATCCAGAGGGAATATAAACCCTTCATACACAAAGTTTATAATGGAAATTCTGTCAAACTTAAGTACAGCAGAGCAAATGGCACAGCTATAATATGTAAAAAAAAAATTAAAATGCTATGAACACAGGGTGAAGGCTAGCTGACTTGACACTGAACATAGAAAGGTAAATGATTGGAACTTTAATTACTTTGATCCGTCATGCCTTGTAGCTATATGTCAACTAAGCCAACAAAACTGACACAGAACAAAGGCCATGACTGTTCAACATCTTAACTCATTTCTAATGGTTGATTAATAAGTCTATTGAACTAAACGTGTGATGAGAATTGAGAAAAAATATACAGTGTGTGTACACACACATACTGCATTTTTCCCAGTCGTCTCATAATTTTGTATACACACACACACAAATAAACACAAACCCACACACAGACATTGTATGTGACTTTTTTTCTACAAAAAGTATTTTGGCTCAAAATAAGTGACAAATGGAGGCTATATCTGGGATAAGTAAGCTTATTTCTGTGTTACTCTCTGGAAGGAAGGTCTGCATGGAATATATAGGCACAGAAACATTCACCTAGGAAGTTGCATACAATTTTTGTCAATAACATTGAAATAGTACCTTACGGTAAATTCTGGAGAGCTTCAACTTCCTTGGCCACTGCTCTTCTGAACTTTGATTGCCCTGAAACCCCTTTGGAGTGAGCTTTTATGACTATCCAGCAGTTTACTCAATCATGGAAAAAAGTCCCCCAGATGTGTTAAATGGCCCAGTCTTTTTACACTCTGTCACTAGCCCCTGCATTTGACATAATCTTTTTCCCTCCTGTGTCAGCTTTTATTTCCCTCCTCCCTATTCACCTGTTCTCTCTTAGGCCCTGATCCAGTCAGTCATGACAATAGTCATCCAGTCATGACATCAATGGGACAACTCATGTGCTTAAAGCATGTACTTAAGTGCTTTTCTGGACTGGGGCCTTAGTTCCCAGAGTGGTGCTGCAGGTCTGCTAGAGTGGAGCTACAATGAATATCTCACTCCAGTTGTCCAGTGTGGAAGTATGTCTTTCATTTTAGCCTTCTCCTTGAACAAAACACTCAATTTAACAGTTTTAACTATGCTCCTAAAATATGAATATCACTATACATTAATAAACATCACTATCAATATATGGCCTCCTCCTTCCACAATTTAACATAACTCTTCATGGTTGCCTATTTCTGAATATGGTGCTATTAACTCATTGGATTTCTCTCTCAAAATGTCAGGCTTGGGTCTTTCTGGCTTGTGTGTCATCTCCAGTAATAAATATTCTGTGGGTCAAATTCTGCCTTTGGTTATAAACCCATTGTTATCAATGGGGTTGTACATAAATAACGAAGGGCAGAATCTGGACCTGCAATTGGAACCTAAAACCAATGGAACTAATTGATTTGTGTTGATGAATTGTGCACACATTGGATCCTATGAATATTTCCAGGGCCGAAAATGTGTTTTGCACAAATTATTCATCAAATCATCATAAATTTTGAATGTGTGTGTGTGCATGCACTGGGGAGAGGGTGGGCGGGAAAACTAAGGGCTCAATTGTGACGTCGCCAAGAGCCCAGAGTCAGGGACACTGGTGTTATTCTGCCCCATGAACACTGTGGGAGGGAGATTGTGACTCAGCAAATAATCATCTCTCTACCAGTTCCTATGCTGCTTTAGTAAGGAAGTAACTAGTAAATAGGGCTGAATCTAGTGCATGTTCCCTGGCACACCAGCACGGCTATTCTGGCTGATGCACACTGGGAGCTCTGCCCAGTCCCCGCCCTATTATACCCTCTCCTGCCCACCTACAGGAGAGCTTTCTTCCTGTCCCATGCAACTACTCATAGTGCCTTGTGGCCTCTTACTCTCCTATGCCACCAGGCTAGCTGGGCCAAAACTTGGCAGAGAATCTATGATATAGAATTCAGGGGTCAGCAACCTTTCAGAAGTGGTGTGCCGAGTCTTCATTTATTCATTCTAATTTAAGGTTTTGCATGCCAGTAATACGTTTTAACGTTTTTAGAAGGTCTCTTTCTATAAGTCTATAATATATCACTAAACTATTGTTGTATGTAAAGTAAATAAGGTTTTTAAAATGTTTAAGAAGCTTCATTTAAAATTAAATTAAAATGCAGAGCCCCCTGGACCAGTGGCCAGGACCCGGGCAGTGTGAGTGCCACTGAAAATCAGCTCGCGTGCCGCCTTTGGCACGTGTGCCATAGGTTGCCTACCCCGATATAGATTCACAGTGAACAACTTGTCTAGTTTTAATATTTAGTGTCCTGTGCTATGTGAAATTTATGCACATTTAGTTATAGTGTCAATCTTCAAACTGAAATATCTGTTCCTTTCTTTAGTGTTGTTTACATTCGGGTGCTAGTTTTTGAAATCAGTTCTTCAAGATGTAGTTGAAATAGTCTATGTTGGAATTCTCAAAACTCATTTCCTACTATTTCTCAGTCAGCATATCTAGTATAAAACCACTTTCTTCCATCATTTGAAGCTCTGGAACGTTAAACACTGTTCTGTGTTGTAGCGAAATCTGAGATTACTTGTGTAGCACCAAATGTCTCATCAACATATCTACTTTACAAAGGGAACTCGTGTTTGAATGCTGTTTATGATGATACCATTTTAAACAAAATTATATAGAGCTACTCATTTTTTATTTTTTCCTTTTACTGTAGTCTACAAAATATGTTTCTAAACTTCAATTCAGCAACCAGTGTAGTAATTTTATTTGATATGGAGCACTAAAGATGTAACTTAAAATATTTGAACTTAGATTTTACATTAAAAAACAAGTATGCTAATGTTGCAGGGAACCAAATTGATGGAAGATTATAAAATCAGAAGGCACCACTGTGATCTAGTTTGCTATCCAATGTAACACAGGCCATAGAACTTCCTCAAAATAATTGCCCTTTGAACTATATCATATCTTTTAGGGGGGAAAATGCAATCTTGATTCAGAAGTTGTCAGTGATAAAAATGCATGTCTTATTTCCATCCTTGATTTGGCTAGCTTCAACTTCCAACCACTGGATCTTGTGATACCATTGTATGCTAGATTGAAGAACCCATTATCAAATATTTGTTCCTAGGTGACTGTAATTAAGTCACTTCTTAACCTTCTCTTTGTTGAGCTAGAGAGACTGAGCTCTTTGAGACTCTCATGATTAGGCATGTTTTCTAAGCCTTTAATCATTCTTTTGCCTCTTTGAACCATCTCCAGTTTATCAACATCCTTCTTGAATTGTGGTCACTGGAACTAGACACAGTTTTACACGAGTGATTGCACAAGTGCAAATACAGAGGTAAAATAATTTTTCTACTCCTACTCAAGCTTCTCCTCTTTATACATTCAAGGATCGCATTAGCCCTTTGGGCCATAGTGTTGCACTGGGAGCTCATGTTCAGCTGATTATCCACCATGATACCCAAGTCTTTTTCAGAGTGACTGTTTCCCAGGATAGAGTCCCACATCCTGTAAGTATGTCCTACATTCTTTGTTCCTAGATGTATACATTTAAATCTGGCCATATTAAAACATTCATTGTTTGCTTGCTATAAATCTATTAATATAAAAAGCTAATATTTACAAAAAAATATTATCCTTTAAAGATATAAATAAGAACCTAAGAGCAGCCATACTGGGTCAGCTAATTTAGACCCCATCATTTTGTATGTATAGTTAGGATTATTTTTTCCATTGTGCATTATTTTGCACTTATCTGAATTTCATTTGCCATTTTGTTGCCCAGAAACCCAATATCATGAGATCTCTTTGTAACTCTTCACACTAAGCTTTGGGCTTGATTCAAAATTAATCAAAATAGTTGTCTGCAAATTTTGCCACCTCACTGTTCACCCCCTTTTCCATATCATGTATGAATACGTTGCACAGCACTCATCCCAATACAGATCCTAGGGAGACCCCACTATTTACCTCTCTCCAGTGTGAAAACTGGCCATTTATACCTACCTTTCCTCCCCCCCATCTTTTAACCGGTTACTGATCCATGAGAGAACCTTCCCATTTATCCCATGCATCCTTACTTTGCTTAAGAGCCTTTGGTGAGGGACCTTGTCAAAAGCTATCTGAAAGTCCTTGTACACTATGTCCACTGGATCACCCTTGTCTACATGTTTGTTGGCCCCCTCAGAGAATTGTAATAAATTTGTGAGACATGATTTCTCTTTACAAAAGGCATGTTGACTCCTTCCCCAACATATCATGTTTGTCTATGTATCTGATCATTCTGTTCTTTACTGAAGTTTCAATCACTTTGTCTGGTACTGAAGTTAAGCTTACCGGCTTGGCCTGTAATTGCCAGGATTTTTTTAAAAATAGATATTACATCAGCTACTCTCCAATCATCTGGTACAGAGGTTAATTTAAATGATAAGTTGCATATCACAGTTAGTAGTTCTGTAATTACAGATCTGAGTTCCTTCAGAAGTCTTGGGTGAATAACATCTGATCTTGATGACTTATTACTGTTCTGACACCTCAATCTTGGGATAGTTCCTCAGATTTGTTACTTAAAAAGAATGGCTCAGGTGTGGGGGCCTCCGCCACATCCTCTGCACTGAAGACCAATGCAAAGAATTGATTCAGCTTCTCTGCAATGGCCTTTTCTTCTTTGGGTGCTCCTTTAACATCTTGATCATCAAGACTGTGGCTTTGCTGTTGTGTCCTTAGCTAGTTTCTCTTCATATTCTTTCTTGGTCTGCCAGATTTACTTTTACACTTGACTTGCCAGAGTTTATGCTCATTTCTATTTTCCTCACTGGGATTTGACTTCTCATTTTTAATGGATGCCTTTTTGCCTTTAACTGCCTCTTTTACTCCGCTGTTTAGCCATGGTGGCATTTTTTGTTTTTTATTTTATTTTATTTATTTGGAGTTTACATTTAGTTTAAGCCTCTTTATCGTATTTTTAAATGGTCTCCATGCAGTTCGCAAGCATTTCACCCTTGTGACTATTTCTTTTAATTTCTCTTTAACTAGCTTCCTTATTTTCGAGTAGTTCCCCTTTTTGAAGTTAAATGCTACTGTGATGAGTTTCTTTAGCATTTTCTCCCTACAAAGATGTTAAATTTAATTAGGTTATGGTCACTATTACCACCTCCTGGACCAGATCCTGTGTCCACTCCGGACTAAATCAAGAATTGCTTCTCCTTTGTGGGTTCTAGGACAAGCAGCTCCAAGAAGCAGTCATTTATAGTGTCTAGACATTTTATCTCTGCATCACTTCCTGAGATAACATATACCTAGTCAATATGAGGATAGTTGAAATCCCCCATTATTATTCCATTCTCTGCCTTTTCAGCCTCTCTAATCTCCCTGAGCATTTCACTAATCACAATTTACCATTCAGTTCTCCCAGTCATCACAAACCAAACTATTTATATTTCTAATAATCAAATCCCCTGAAAAGTTTAACTACATTTAGGAACTGACTGTCACCTGGTCAGGTGGTCAGTAACATATTCCTACTGCTATACTATTACTGTTCCCGCATGGAATTTCTATTCCCTAGAGATTATATGGTACAGTTTGATTTATTTAAGATTTTTACTTTATTTCAATCTATGCTTTCTTTTACATATAGTGCCACTCCCCCATCAACACAACCTACTCTGTCATTCGTATGTATTTATTACACTGGTATTACCATGTCCATTGTTTATCCTCAGTCCACCAAGTTTCCATGATGCCTATTATTTCAAAATCCTCATTTAAAGCCAGGCACTGTAGTTCACCCATCTTAGTATTTAGATTTCTAGTATTTTTCAACATGCACTTGTACATTTTGTCAATATTCAGTTGCTTGCCTTCATGTGTTATATTTAAATGGGACTCTTATGTTTGACTGTTCTTTACTAGCTCCTACCTGTACTTTACCAACTTCTTTCCTATCCTCTTCACTAGGATATAAAGTTCTTCCTTTAATAAATTCATCCCTAAGGGATGTCTTCACCCAAACTGTGCACTCCTCCGCACCTGTCGGCTTTCCTTCAGTCCTTAGTTTAAAAAATCCTCCACACCCTTTTTAATTTTATATGCTGAAAGTCTGGTTCTGTTTTGGTTTAGATGGAGCCAATTCTTCCTGAATAGTCTCCTCCTTTCTCAAAAGATTCCCCAGTTCCTAATAAACCTAAAACTCTCCTCCCAACATCATCATCTCATCCATGCATTGAGATTCTGAAGTTCTGCTTTTCATCCTGATGCTGGGCGTGGAACTGGAAGCATTTCAGAGAATGCTACTATGGAGGTCCTGAATTTTAATCTCTTACCTATCAGCCTATATTTGGTTGTCAGGACCTCTCTCCTACCTTTTCCTATTTCACTGGTACCTACGTGTACCATGACCATCTGCTCCTCTCCAGCACTGCACATAAGTCTGTCTGGATGTCTTGTGTGATCCTCAACCTTCACACCCGGCAGGTAATTTACCATGTGTTTCTCCCAGTCATCACCAACCCAACTCAGTGTGCAGCGGCAGTCAAAAAAGCGAACATAATGTTGTGAATCATTAAGAAAGGGATAGATAATAAAACAGAAAATACCATATTGCCTCCATATAAATCCATGGTATGCCCACATCTTAAATACTGCATGCAGTTGTGGTCGCCCAATCTCAAAAAAGATATATTGGGATTGGAAGAGGTTCAGAAAATGATTAGGGGTATGGAACGGCTTCCATATGAGGAGCAATTAAAAAGGCTGGGACTTTTCAGCTTGGAAAAGAAAGAGACGACTAAGGGGGGGGGATATGATTGAGGTCTATAAAATCATGACTGGTGTGGAGAAAGTAAATAAGGAAGTGTTATTTTCTCCTTCTCATAACACAAGAACTAGGGGTCACCAAATGAAATTAATAGGCAGCAGGTTTAAAACTAACATAAGGAAGTATTTTTTTCCACACAACGCACAGTCAGTCTGTGGAACTTTTTGCCCGAGCATGTTGTGAAGGCCAAGACTATAACAGGGTTCAAAAAAGAGCTAGATAAATTCACAGAGGATAGGTCCATCAATGGTTGTTAGCCAGGATGGACAGGGATGGTGTCCCTAGCCTCTGTTTGCCAGAGGCTGGGAATGAGTAACAGAGAATGGATCACTTGATGATTATACCTGTTCTGTTCATTCCCTTTGGGGCACCTGGCACTAGCCACTGTCGGAAGACAGTATACTGGGCTAGATGAACCTTTGGTCTGACCCAGTATGGCCGTTCTTATGTTTTTAACTGCCTATATTTCTAATAGTCGAATCCCCTGAAAAGTTTAGCTACATTTAGGAACTGAGTATATTAAAATGTTAATTGCTCTCGAAAGTTTGTAGAAACCAGAACACTTTTGAAACCTAATTCACAGAGCCATACAATAATAAGGTTCCTAAATTGCACTAAGTAAGATGCCTTATGATGAAGCAGTGTACTCCAGGGGATAAAGTACTGAACTAGAAGTCTAGATGACCTCAGTTATATTTCCAGTTCTGCTACTAGCTTGCTACTGGTCTTGGGCAAGACATTTCACTACTCTGTGCCTTAGTTTTGCTATCTATAATTCTGATAACAATACCGAGCTTCTTTGTAAACAATATTTTAAATATGTTGCTGTTTTAAAATATGTTTCCTTTTAAATATGTTGCTATTATTACTGTTACCCTAAGCTCAGATGCCAGAACCCTGTAGAGAACAAAGAGAACAACAAGGGAAACAAAGTCTAATTCATTGAAAAATGCAACTACTAATAATCTTTTACACTTATCTAACACCTGTCATCTGTGGCTTTCAAAGTGCTTTCCAATTAATTAATCCTCCTCACACATCTGTGAGTTAGGTAAATTTTGTGCTAGGAATGAGTTAGCTCATTGGAACCTGATGTTTTGTGAGTTTCAGAATTTTTTCCCCCCCAAATACCTGGGATTTTACAAAATGAAGTTTGTATTTTGTGAGGTCCCTTTCTCCAATAAATTACATCCATTAAATTATTTTATTAAAATAACATTTTATCTACCTGAAGGAACACCTGTGCTACTCAAACAGTAAAGAAAACAATACAAGGTGATTTTGTATAGTGCCAATATGTTCCTGACCCCACAGAAACATAGCTAAAGCCTGACTAGTGACTTTGAAATTAGGGAAGCTGGAAAACTACATTGAAAAATCAATATGTTGTACCCAGAATGTATTGAAAATGCTCTGGTAAATACTGAGGGCCATGGAAGATACCCACAGTGGGTGAGTATGTAGATGGGTTGTTCTGTTGTTGTTAACCTTATTCCTGTTGGCATGTTCTACCCACTGTGGTCTGATTAGAGCAAAGAACTGGGAGTCAGGAGACTTGAGTTCTATTCCTGATTCTGCCACTGAAATAATGTGTAACTTTGAGTGAGTCACTTCATCTCCCTGTGGACAGTAATACCCACATCTGTAAATGGTTTTGAGATTCCTAGATGAAAAGTGTTTATATAAGTGCAAAGATTTGTTCTAAATTATCTTATATTAAAGAATTGTTTTTACCAGAGTTTTGTGTATTTCTAGACAGCAAACACCCATGGCATTTGTTTGAGTAAGTACTATATGAGTCACATGTCCTTTGCATGTTTGTTAATAATATGTTTGGCTTATGACTAGAGTTTATTACTCAGGTAAACGTGCTCCACAGAGAGATGCATTAATTGTTAGGACGTAATGGTCTGTCAACCAAAAGAGGTGGTTATGGTGAAGACTCCTACTTCCCAAAGCAATTGAGAGAAAAGGAGCAACCCACCAAAGTGGGTGGAACTGGGAGAAGACTCGAGGCGACCACCAAAGTGGGTGGAACTGGGAGGAGAAGACAGCCAGAGTTGCACTATCATGGCAATTCCTGATCCTGCTGCTGGTGCAGGGCTGGGAGGATGGCCTGGCCAGATCCACACTCATGTTCTGACTCCTGGCTGCTCCTGTTGGAGCTAGGAAGAGAGTGCATTTAGAGGGACAGACCAGTGAAACGGGCTTCAGAGGTGTGGCTGACTTGGACCATTTGTGCAGCTCCCAAATGGAGAGGGAACACTAGTTCAAGTATCTGTTCTGCTGCCAGTTTCTGCACCGTAACAGCTCCCTGGGAGAGGAGCCTTACACAAAGAAGAAAGAATGAGAAGATACTCAGAGGGACGTTCAGTGTGCATTGCATATTTATCTGAGATTTCTCTTGTCCCACTAGAGGTATCTGCATCTGTTATATCTATGGAGCCATCTCCCACTCTTTCCACACTGGGCCTGTCCTGTTGAGAATCAGAGGATTTGTTGTAGAACCAGTTTGTGGGCACCAGGAATTGTTATCTAGTTAAACTTAGCTGAAAAGTTAATTGCCAAATTAGCTGTAAAGGTTAGTCAAAGAAGCACAGCCATTACATTTTAATACTGAGCTGTAGAAAGTGTTCTCTATGGATCAAAGCAGAACCACTTTTGATAGTCTAGCAATTGTTATGGCATTTATGAAACCCTGAGGCACTCTGCTAGGAGACTCCAGCAAACATGGTGGACAAAAACTCTGTCAACTCATTTGTGGAACCTGAAGTGTAATGGGACAGCCTGCATCTTACCACTGTACTTGCTTTAACTCTATCTTGATACATAACCTTATTCCACTTCTTACACTTGGATATGAATATTGGTGCATTGGAATTATTAGTGTATGCTGTTCCTTAGATGAAAAATATATTGCTTTACAAGTACCTTTGGTTAGTAGAAGTACCATGTCTCTTAAGGAAAAAAGCAGTCTGTCAGAGCACTGCCAATTTAGGGTGAGATTCACAGATGGTATAAATCAGCATAATTCAACTGACTTCAATAAAACTATGCTGATTTACACCAGCTGGGGATCTGATCCCTGACATTCAGCAAGACCAAAAGCAGGAATTATTTCTCCTGTTTTAAGTTTTTCCAGGGTAACCCTCTGATTTTCACATTTTGCAGAAAGTTGAAGATCCTGTCCTTGCAACGCTCATCATTATCATTCTTACTGCTATATAATACTGTCCCTTATATTAATGTGTTCATGAATATAGAGTAACAGTTCTAACACATGCACATTCTAACAGCTGGTAATAGTATGTGAAGTAAGTAAAGTACAGAATGGGCTGCTCATTGGAGGTGGTATTTAATGTAGATGGGAACAGTAATATAGGTTAATTTGAACAAAGTAATAAATCACTTAACTTTTTTGGACTGTTCCCAAAGAAATCATGGCACAGTGCATTTCAAAGGCAAGCCCTTTATTTTTGTATAACATCTGATAATGTATTACTAGAAACAGAGCTAAGCCAAAATCCCAGAGCCAAACAACCCCTAACTTTGGGGCCTTGGAATCTGGATCTAAATCTTGCACCTGACTCGACTCTTTTTAAAAGGTCAAAAAAATACCTCTGAGTGTTTATAAAGGAAGGAAAGGGATTGAAATCCAGATCTGAATCCAACTATTGCAGTTTAAGCTCATTATTGTTTGTTGTTTTTACTGAAAATATTTCCATTGATTTAGATAATGTCATGATAGATCAAATCAGGCCACTTCCTAGGCCACAATACATATTTCTCCCCTGGCATTTTAATGTATGTTACAATTTCATAACACTCAGCTGCACACATTGAGTCATGTGATAACATTAACCATTATAAATGGTGCTGAAATGCAAGTCAGCTAAGGTGGAATAATTTTGCTAAGTGTAGTATGACACTGACAATAAACAGGTGATAAGGCTGATATGTCACTAAAATGGTCTGTATGGCATAACATTCTGCAAGCCCTGGAAATTAACCACAAGAAACACAACTTCAAGAAAGTTAGCACAACGGAATAATTCCACCAAAAGTGCTTTTGTGAGAAAAATGTCCTGAATGTCTATGCACAACATAGAGAATTTAGCTTTTTAAGGTCACAAAAGAGAAAAAGAGAGTGAGAGAAAAATGCAAGAATTGAGTTTATCTACATCTGAAGGCTAAAGGACTGACTGACCCCCTCAGGTATTAAAGTCTAGGGAGAGTATATGCTTTTTTCCGTTGAGTCAGTGTTTACAGCATTAGGCCATTGCTTCCCTACCAAAATACCTGTAGTGACATTACTGGACCATTACTATTTAGAGATAGATAGCATGTATTGTTTTAATTCTTTCTAATTAACCTTTTTATTGATTTTTAAGCAAATTATATAAATTTGATAATTGTTTGTACATAGCCATGTATATACAGTACCAAATCTGTTTGCTTTTAGTTTCATGGGTATACACACGTTAGAGTGCTCCTCCATATTTTATATAGCATATTAAATTGATCTCGTCCCCCAATAAAAAAAGTTTTATTTGCATAGTATTACGAGTGCTGTATAGTACTAACCAATAAACTCAATTAACAAATGAAAAAAAAAAGTATCAATAAAGAATACAGTATAATACCACAGTTTGATATTCATTGAAGGACTACTACTGAAATATAATAATTCTGTAATTATCTGAAATAGAAGGTCATACACAGTAGAGTGTATAGACCTGGGAAGGAGGAACTCCTTGGTTTGAATCTTGATGCTGACACCCCACCCCCCCATTCCCCATGGCCCTTGCCCATGTCATTGGTTTCCAGTTTGTAATGTGAGACAGACAATACCGGATTTGCTTACTGTACCCTACAGGAATGTTGTGAGAAGTAATGTTTGTAACGTGTTCTGAAGATGAAAACTAGTAAGTGCTAATTGTTCTAACTATACCTTACATTTCAAGAATAGAACAAAAAAGAAATGTCCTTTCATCATTCATCTTTCCAAAATATGAAACAAAACCTCACCCTTCTTCTATCTACTTTCCAAACTGAGTTGGTTTTTCATTCATCAGCAGGACTGCGGGAATGGAAGCATTCATAGATTCATAGATTCTAGGACTGAAAGGGACCTCCAGAGGTCATCGAGTCCAGTCCCCTGCCCTCATGGCAGGACCAAATACTGTCTAGACCATCCCTGATAGACCTTTATCTAACCTACTATTAAATATCTCCAGAGATGGAGATTCCACAACCTCCCTAGGCAGTTTATTCCAGTGTTTAACCACCCTGACAGTTAGGAACTTTTTCCTAATGTCCAACCTAAACCTCCCTTGCTGCAGTTTAAGCCCATTACTTCTTGTTCTATCCTTAGAGGCTAAGGTGAACAAGTTTTCTCCCTCCTCCTTATGACACCCTTTTAGATACCTGAAAACTGCTATCATGTCCCCTCTCAGTCTTCTCTTTTCCAAACTAAACAAACCCAATTCTTTCAGCCTTCCTTCATAGGTCGGCGCTCCGCTCTCTTTTCCAGTTTGGACAATCTGAATACTTCTATCAATGATTCATATCCACTTAACAAAAATGGCTGATTAAATAAGATAGCAATATTCATTCTCTATCAGCATTGCAAAATAGCAACCTCCTTTGCTAGAGTGGACATCCAGGCATGTTAGAGCAATGTTATAAGTGATCTCACTTCTGCCATCCATCTCCACCCTCTGACACACAGAGGCTGGGGACACCATTCCTTACCCATCCTGGCTAATAGCCATTAATGGACTTAACCTCCATGAATTTATCTAGTTCTCTTTTAAACCCTGTTATAGTCCTAGCCTTCACAACCTCCTCATGCAAGGAGTTCCACAGGTTGACTGTGCGCTGTGTGAAGAAGAACTTCCTTTTATTTGTTTTAAACCTACTGCCCATTAATTTCATTTGGTGGCCCCTAGTTCTTATATTATGGGAACAAGTAAATAACTTTTCCTTATTCACTTTCTCCACACCACTCATGATTTTATATACCTCTACCATATCCCCCCTTAGTCTCCTCTTTTCCAAACTGAAAAGTCCTAGCCTCTTTAATCTCTCCTCATATGGGACCCGTTCCAAACCCCTAATCATTTTAGTTGCCCTTCTCTGAACCTTTTCTAATGCCAGTATATCTTTTTTGAGACGAGGAGACCACATCTGTACGCAATATTCAAAATGTGGGTGTACCATGGATTTATATAAGGGCAATAAGATATTCTCTGTTTTATTCTCTATCCCTTTTTTAATGATTCCTAACATCCTGTTTGCTTTTTTGACAGCCGCTGCACACTGCGTGGACGTCTTCAGAGAACTATCCACGATGACCCCAAGATCTCTTTCCTGATTAGTTGTAGCTAAATTAGCCCCCATCATAGTGTATGTATAGTTGGGATTATTTTTTTCAATGTGCATTACTTTACATTTATCCACATTAAATTTCATTTGCCATTTTGTTGTCCAATCACTTAGTTTTGTGAGATCTTTTTGAAGTTCTTCGCAGTTTGCTTTGGTCTTAACTATCTTGAGCAGTTTAGTATCATCTGCAAACTTTGCCACCTCACTGTTTACCCCTTTCTCCAGATCATTTATGAATAAGTTGAATTGGATTGGTCCTAGGACTGACCCTTGGGGCACACCACTAGTTTCTGGAAATCTAAGCACACTATGTCCACTGGATCCCCCTTGTCCACATGTTTGTTGACCCCTTCGAATAACTCTAATAGATTAGTAAGACATGATTTCCCTTTACAGAAACCATGTTGACTTTTGCCCAACAATTTATGTTCTTCTATGTGTCTGATAATTTTATTCTTTACTATTGTTTCAACTAATTTGCCCGGTACTGACGTTAGACTTACCGGTCTGTAATTGCCGGGATCACCTCTAGAGCCCCTTTTAAATATTGGCATTACATTAGCTATCTTCCAGTCATTGGGTACAGAAGCTGATTTAAAGGACAGGTTACAAACCATAGTTAATAGTTCCGCAATTTCACATTTGAATTCTTTCAGAACTCTTGGGTGAATGCCATCTGGTCCCGGTGACTTGTTACTGTTAAGTTTATCAATTAATTCCAAAACCTCCTCTAATGACATTTCAATCTGTGACAATTCCTCAGATTTGTCACCTACAAAGGACAGCTCAGGTTTGGGAATCTCCCTAACATCCTCAGCCGTGAAGACTGAAGCAAAGAATTCATTTAGTTTCTCCGCAATGACCTTATCGTCTTTAAGTGCTCCTTTTTTTCTTGATCGTCCAGGGGCCCCACTGGTTGTTTAGCAGGCTTCCTGCTTCTGTTGTACTTAAAAAACACTTTATTACCTTTTGAGTTTTTGGCTAGCTGTTCTTCAAACTCCTTTTTGGCTTTTCTTATTACATTTTTACACTTAATTTGGCAGTGTTTATGCTCCTTTCTATTTACCTCACTAGGATTTGACTTCCACTTTTTAAAAGATGCCTTTTTATCTTTCACTGCTTCTTTTACATGTTTGTTAAGCCACAGTGGCTCTTTTTTAGTTCTTTTACTGTGTTTTTTAATTTGCGGTATACATTTAAGTTGGGCCTCTATTATGGTGTCTTTGAAAAGTGTCCATGCAGCTTGCAGGGATTTCTCTCTAGTCACTGTACCTTTTAATTTCTGTTTAACTAACCTCCTCATTTTTGCATAGTTCCCCTTTCTGAAATTAAATGCCACAGTGTTGGGCTGCTGAGATGTTCTTCTCACCGCAGGGAATGTTCAATGTTGTTATATTATGGTCACTATTTCCAAGTGGTCCTGTTATAGTTACCTCTTGAACCAGATCCTGCGCTCCACTCAGGACTAAATTGAGAATTGCCTCTCCCCTTGTGGGTTCCTGTACCAGCTGCTCCAAGAAGCAGTCATTTAAAATATCAAGAAATTTTGTCTCTGCATTTCGTCCTGAGGTGACATGTACCCAGTCCAATATGGGGCTCATTGAAATCCCCCATTATTATTGAGTTCTTTATTTTGATAGCCTCTCTAATCTCCCTTAGCATTTCATATTCACTATCCCTGGCCTGGTCAAGTGGTTGATAATAGATCCCTACTATTATATTATTATTAGAACATGGAATTACTATCCATAGAGATTCTATGGAACATGTGGATTCATTTAAGATTTTTACTTCATTTGATTCTACATTTTCTTTCACATATAGTGCCACTCCCCCCCCCCCCCCCCCCCTCCGCACGACCTGTTCTGTCCTTCCGATGTATTTTGTATCCCGGAATGATTGTGTCCCATTGATTGTCCTCACTCCACCACGTTTCTGTGATGCCTATTATATCAATATCCTCCTTTAACACGAGGCTCTCTAGTTCACCCATCTTATTATTTAGACTTCTAGCATTTGTGTACAACCACTTTAAAAACTTGTCACTGTTTATTTGTCTGCCCTTTTCTGATGTGTCAGATTCTTTTTTATGTGAATGTTTCTCATCTGATCTGGCCCATACTTTATCCTCTTCCATCCTCTCCTCCTGACTATAACCTGGAGATTCTCTATCATTAGACTCTCCTCTAAGAGAAGTCTCTGTCCGATCCACGTGCTCCTCTGCAGCAATCGGCTTTCCCCATCTCTTAGTTTAAAAACCGCTCTGCCACCTTTTTAATGTTAAGTGCCAGCAGTCTGGATCCACTTTGGTTTAGATGGAGCCCATCCTTCCTGTATAGACTCCCCCATCCCAAAAGTTTCCCCAGTTCCTAATAAATCTAAACCACTCCTCCCTACACCATCGTCTCATCCACGCATTGAGACTCTGAAGCTCTGCCTGCCTACCTGACCCTGCGCATGGAACTGGAAGCATTTCTGAGAATACCACCATAGAGGTCCTGGATTTCAGTCTCTTTCCTAGCAGCCTAAATTTGGCCTCCAGGACGTCTTTCCTACCCTTCCCTATGTCATTGGTACCTACATGTACCACGACCACCGGCTCCTCCCTAGCACTACACATAAATCTATCTAGATGCCTCGAGAGATCCGCAACCTTCACACCAGGAAAGCAAATCACCATACGGTTCTCCCGGTCATCACAAACCCAGCTATCTATGTTTCTAATGATCGAATCTCCCATTACTAACACCTGCTTTTTTCTAATGACTGGAGTTCCTCCCCCCGGAGAGGTAACCTCAGTACGAGAGGATACCCCAACATCATCTGGATTATGTCCCCAGCTGCCTCTGGAGAGGAGGGGCACGGGGTATCTAACAGAGCTAAGGGAATAGGAAAGAAAGCTGAGGGAGCTGAACATCTGAGACTATTTCACCATCCCAGAAACCTCTTTAAGCTGGATAATTTGTCCATCACAAGACAAGTCCGACTTAGTGAGGGGATTAGTGTAGCTAATGCTACTCATACTGCTCAGAAAAACATTTTCTGTGTCATCATTTTATTGTTTTTCTATTTATAGCAAGGTGAGTGAGAAGGCTAGCATTCTCTGACTCCACGAGAGCTTCATGATAGATTGTACCAGACCAGACTGTGCAGTAATGTGTTTACTGTGCCTATGTGCAAAAAAGAAAAAGAAACATTTTCATATTTCGCAGCTAGCAGGCTGCCTGAAAAAGAAAATGGTACAACTATGAGTGAAAACCACACACTTTGTTTTTATACCTGTTTCTCTTACAGTTTCCTTGGGACAGAAATATTTTATTTTAGCATTGCAAACACATTTTCCTAACGCTTACTGGTCATTACTGCAGTTAGAAAGAGCATGTACTGTTTAGGTAATCTTTGTATTAATGACTTGGATTGTGTTATGAGCAATGAGCAGGATCCCTCACCACATTTTTTTTCCGTTCTCTTCAGACTTGTACATTGTGATATCTGAGCACCCTTAGTCTTGTTGACTTAAAATAGAGTATTTGTGGATATAAGAAAATATAACCATGGAACCTCATTGGAGTCAACAGCTTAACTTAATCCTTTTTTTAAAAAGTCTGACTTACTTTATATCTCTCAAACATATTTAGTTGCACTGCTTTCAAATGAGACTAGAATTTTCTGTGTTTTTCGCTGCATGATAGTACATTGTCTATTGCTGATTTGTGTGTGTGTGTGTTGTTTCTGGTGTTCCATATTTGTGCTGTTTCAAAACACCTTGAGTTAATTTTATGCTATACATCACTATTCACTCTCACTCTATATGAGCAAGTCTTTGTTCATACAATTTGCCAGACAGTGGCAGTCTGCTGTTTCAACTTTATCTGTGACATATTAATTAGATGGTACTCCTTTGCTGGGAGATTTTTTTTTTTAAATAACTGTGTGTCATTTCTCATCCATTAGAACGCAAGTGTCTGAGTCACTTTTTTAATGCCCATTGAAAGTTTTGCCAATTCCAGATCTATAGTCTTAGGTCAAGCATTGATTATGCATTTAGTTCTGCTATGTTAACTTGCACATAACTGTTAATTTTGCAATTTCAAAATCGGCAAGCTCACTTGCCTTCCATTGGTACCTGGTTGCCCCTTTAAATTTATAGTTTGCTTTGTTTTTTCTTGAAGATCTGTGCATTCTTTGGGATCACTTAAAATTGAATGGGATGGACTTTGATGTTGACCTCAAACTGAGCAGATTACTAAAAGATTTAAAAAACCCACACATTTTAATGTAAGTGAGGTTCAGGGAAACACAATAAAGCCAATATTAGGCATCTAGAAAGTGTGAAAAGTGGGACCACTTTCTGAAACAAGCCAGGAGTAAAAACTGCATGCAAGACAACTTAAATAAAGCAATTCTTGTTTTGGGACTGGTAGACAACTGATTTCTCACAGTTGCTGACATGGAAACCTAGATGCTCGTGAAAACATGATCAAGTGCACAATAGACTCAGTGTCACTGGAAAATGTAATCGACACACAGATGGGTACTTTGCAGTTGTTTCTTTCTGAGAGTCATGCATACATGCAATAAGGACTGATAGTAATTAGTGCTAGATATGGTTTAACCAGGAGCGCCACCAGCTTTTCTGCCGCCCTAGGCGGCGGAAGGTCCCGCCCCGAAATGCCGCTCCCCACAGAGGCAGCGGAAGGTCCTGCTGCCGAAATACCGCCGCGGTCGCTGCCCCCCAAATTGTAGCGCCCTAGGCGACCGCCTAGGTTGCCTAATGGGTTGCGCCGGCCCTGGGTTTAACATTCTAACTGGTTATAGGTGGGAGTGCATAGGCGCATAGACCAATGTATTACAGTATGTAAAGAATATAACACAAGGTTTGGAGCTTCTTTTGTGCTAAGAACACAAGAGAAGATAGAGTGCCTCCTGTACCTAAAGTGTGTGTATGGTACATTATAAACATATATACAAATCAACATTAATCCATCACTGTAGCTGATCTTGCACAGGGTTAACTAATCCTGAAATGGGTTAGCAGGGAAATTGTACTGGGGAGCAGGGACTGAAACTGGCTGAGCAAATGTAGAACATAAAATCTACATTATACACATGGTGCTCACCTTTATTATCTACTTTCTCCTTCAAAGTAGCATCAAAAAAGGATGTGTTTGGGTGCTTTGAAAGAAAATGACTTGCACCAGAATCTAAAGTACACAATTGGGTGATAGCAGTGTTCTTTTGTGAAGAGAAAAAAGAAGTTATTCTTGGTGTTAAGCGACTGAGAGGCTCCCTAGTCATTGCACAGTCTGGCACATAACTGGCTGTATGGTGGGAATTGGTCATGGAAATGAGACTCTCCACACACATTTCCACGATATGTCAAAAATAATCGTTAAACTGTGGAAGTGCTGAAAATCTAGGAAAAAGCAAATGCAGTACCAATTATCAAAAAAGGAAAGAATGGTGATCTTGGTAGTTACCATTCCAGCAGCCTAACTTCTAGTGCTATAAAATAGTGGAACAAATATTGAGAGAGAACTCACTAAGGGTGGCATTCTGCAACCCTTATTTATATTATGTAGCATTTACTCACAAGAGTAGGCTCTAGAAGTTAATTGAACTGTTTGCTTGCCCACCCAAGTAAAGGTTTCATAATATAAGAAGGTAATGTAGTAGATATATTTGGATATTGGTACAATATTTATTACTGTGTCTTAAAGTGTTTTATTTTTTAATTGAAGTAAATTAATTCAAATCAGCTTGGATAAGTAACCTGTCATGTGGACTAAAATGTGTTGAGTAATGCCTAAATTATGACATGGTATGTTGGGGAGAAGTGTCTAGTTGGGTACCCTAAACATTTGTGTTCAGTCTAGGCTTAAACTACTTCATTAATTATTTGGAAGAGGGGAAAGGCAGCATATTAATGAGATTTGTAGATGATATGAAATTGGTATGAGTTGTGAACCATAGACAGGACAGAGAAATAATATAAAGGTGTCTTGCACATTGTTTCTAACTGTTTAGGTTCTATTTCTCCCTGTACTGATTTCCGCTCTTAAACATGTTCTTAAAACTGACCAGAACCAAAAACATAGCTCTGATGTGTTTTAGTCAGTGTTTTGGAAACAAATTCCAATGATCATCTTGCAGCTCTCAGCTCATGTGAGTTTGCAACTGTGATCTTAGGGTCTTTGATAATATCAAAATAGTTCAGTACAGATGCTTCTCTGGCAACTTTTTTAATTGTATTGTCAATTTTTCTGTATTGTCCTCAGGCAGCATTCTGAATGGAGTGTTTAATTGTGACAAATGAGAGATGAATTTGCTTAGATATGTTAACATGCTGTTGCCTTATTTTGATGTTTTACCATTTGTACAATTGTCTTGGGGTCCAGTCACACTATTTTGTCACTGAGTATGGTCCGGATCCTGCATTTTATGCACACTGGGGCAGCCATGCACTTGCAAGCGGTGAATTGCAGGATCGAGGATTTAGTTTCCTACATAGCCAGTCTAATTTAGCCCAATCTGGCTGCTTTATTCCTGTTCAATTTAAGGTTCTTTTCTTTGGCATACAACAGAGCATCTTTGTGGTGGTGATTTTCTCCCCATTCTGCAGATCATCAACAATTACTTCTTGCTCTCGCTGATCTCAGTTGCATTGCTCTGCTCCAATATAACTTAGGATATGTCTATACTGACATCACAGGGTGCGATTGCAGCTCTTGTAGACATATCCCAGCCTGCTTTAATCGACATGGTTTGGGTACTGATAGCAGTGAAATGGCAGCAGCACAGGCTTCAGTGTGGGCTAACTGCCCAAGTAATTCCCCAAGATTTGGACAGTCTGCACTGAAGCCTGTGTTGCTGCAGCTTTGTGATGACTATCAGTACCTGAGCTAGCTAGGTTAAAGGTAGTATGGATATAGCAACACGAGCTGCAATCATATTATGCAGTGATTGCAGTGTAGACAGACCTGATGGGAGAATTTTACCCTACCTGTGTGTGAAAACTTCAGTCCTGTTTTTCCTTCCCTCTCTTAGTACATATTATTTACATATATTCACCTGTCAGAGCTGGAAAGGTTTAGGTTTAAGGGGATACCACTGCACAGGGATATCTGCTTTGCATGGCAAAAGCTCTTCAGTTTCTCAAAATGGAAAATACAAGAGAAGAAATTGTTTTGCATAAGAATATGCAAAAAACCTGCATAATTAATTATATCAGAGACATGCATTCTTACAAAACAATATGCACTTGAGTTGTTTGAGGCCTTGTTAGCCATCTCTCTCTCTCTCTCTCTCTCTCTCTCTCTCTCTCTATATATATATATTTTAAAAAGGTACATTTAAAACTTGTAAATTCTGGTATTGGTGCATTTTTGCTGTTTGCCTCATCTCACAGAAGTATTAGCTCATTTAAGAAACAGAATTCACCAACTGATTACTCTGAAGAAGAGGAGACAGTTTCAACTGCACTCTGTTTTTTAAACAGCAAAGTTGCCATAATAATAGGGGACTTATTGCACTGAAAAAAATCTATTCTGAGGGCACTGTTTTCATGAAAAGCCTTCTGTGTGTAATGTGAAAGTTTCTACGATTGAGAACTGCACAGTAGTAGTAGTTAGGGCTTTATTACTTAGTTCTAATTTGTATTGATGGCCTAAAAAAAGTAGCATGCTTTGCAGTTCTATGAAAGAAAAGATTATAAATGGAGATTAATTATAATTTTGCTAGCTCAGTACTTGTAAAACTAAAGCAATTTATATTCTTTCTCTTAATGATCTCCATTCCTGATTGCAGTAATGTAATCTCATTGTGATTATGATAGTATCTGAATCATGTGGGCCTCTATGTGATTGGAACTACTCTTTGCATTAAAAAGTAATTTTGGAGTAATGATGAAAAGTTACTGTGGAAAATTGGCAAGTAATATATTTTACTCTGTATCTTTAGTTTCTGCTTTCATTTTTGATTATATCTTATAGCAAGGATAAGTATGATACTACATCAAGGATTTATTACATCAAAGCCTTATCAATGATAAGTATGAGTACCAAAGATAAGCATGATATTATTGGAATAACATAGATATGGTTGAGGCAAGAAATTGACTGAGGTTTTAAGATACTAGACTAGGGTTTCTGGATAGAAAGGGAAAATAGAGGAAGAGGAGTGGTATCAGTATTCCTAAGAGATGAGTGTCTGCAAAGGAAAATGCTACAAGTATTTTGGCTGACATAGCAGTGTCAGCTCAGATAAAAGTTAAGAACAATAAAGGCTGTCAGGTATTTTTTGAATGTTTCTGTGAACTTTCAGGGCTGTGTTTACAGATGAGAGAAGCCTAGATGAGGGCTGGAACTTTGATAATGATGGATTTTAATTACTTGGTTATTGATTGCAGTAACTATGTTAAAACTAAGGAGGGGAGGAACCACATTTCTAAAGCTGGGCAAGATTGCTTTTAGTTTCTCATGCACTTTATTGAATTGTCTTTCAGAAACTATTTGGGATTAATTCAAGTATTCAAGCCAAGGGCAATAAAGGGTGTTGAATTTGAGAGGTATCTAATTTCCAGTGATCTCAACATCATTTGATTAAAGATAGTTGTTGAGGAACAGAAAGCAATGCAAGCATTATGGTAGATCTACTTTGAGGAAATGCAAAGTGTGTTAAGGAATTTTTATCAGGATTTTATTATAATGTATGGTAAATCTACTGAAGAAAATTGGAATATATTTAAGAAACAGTTGGGGTACATTTGAAATTCATCCTGGTTGAGTCTAAAGAAGGATAAAGGTAGCAATGCCCAAAGTGGCTAAGTAGGGTTGTGTAGTAAAGAGTAAGATAAGCAGTAAGTACAAGGTGTTTAACAAATATACAAAATCTGGTAAGGGGGAGCAGTCAGAAGGCTATAAAAATAAGCAGAAGCAAATTGTGAGGCTAATTAGAAAAGCAAAAAATAAATGCTGAATGCCAACTGCAGAAAATATTTGAGATAACAGTAATGTTCTGCAAATATATTTGAGAAAATTGAAGGGAAAAAACAGGTCCAAAAATCATGATAGTCAGGAATTAGAGCCAGGTTTTATTTTTGCTATTGTATTTAGAGAGGGTGTGTGCTGTCTAATCAAGAGATACAGTTTCTTACTATGTTACAAAGTGTATATCCTCACCTGAAGAACTGGCCAATAAGGCCAATTTTACAATATCCTCACACATTTAATTAATCTGGATGGCAATACAAAATGTAAGAAATCAAAGTTTGTGGAAAACTGAAAATAATCATAAGGGGAAAAAAATCTTTGAACGCCCAAGCCTAGTATATCATTGCAGTAAAGAAGGGAAAACCAAACGGAGTGAGACTTATTTTATTGTCCATATCTCCAGATAGACTTCTAGATTATGGTTTTACGGGGACACCATCAAAGTTGGCAGACTCAGCATTTGACATATCAAATTTTCCCTATAAGATCTATGGAAAATATGGCTATGTGATTCCATACAGCTTATAAAATATCATATACATTTATGGTGCTGTGTAATAATAATGCTGCCTTTTTTTTCTTTCCACCTGCCAAATGTGTTCTCCAGAAATGTTTGTCAAAAGAGAGTACAAGGAGAGAGTCTACAAGCAGCCCTTGTTAACAGAGCAGAGTGCCTGAGCACTTAGGGTGATCACTGATAAAGGGCACTCATCCATAGAGTTTTAGTGTGAAATTCTGGCCATACTGAAGTCAATGGCAAAATTCCCATTGACTTTAGTGGGTTTAGGATTTCACCCCTACAGACTGAAAATTCACCTGTCCTGCAGGGAGCAAGTCTCTCAATGTGATTTAGTGGAATTCCCCCGTAGTACAGGTAGAATTTTCAGTCTTCAGGACTCTTTACCCATGGGGCTCAAAAGCAGAAGCCTCCAGGAGCCAGCATTTATCTGCTCAACATTTCCTACATCCAGGATATAGGCAAGGATAATGGTCACATGCACCTAGTAAGAATGTGCAGTCTTAGTGGATCCATGTAAATCCTGTATCTGCTGGGTAGCTCACTTTGCCACTGCCCCCTCACCATTCATTAGCATAAAGAGTCACAGCTAAGCTAGTGAGCAGTTGTGAACAAAAAATCCCAATGATGGCTCAGAAATGCTTATGACCCTGCACAGGATAGTGAAAACATGCTGTTTTTGCAGATTTGAGACCTTTCTGTATTCAAGGACATAAGTATATGAGGACTGCTGCCTAAGTACTTCAGTGACATTGTGATGGGTTGGATCACAGAAACCCCCTTGGGAGCTGCCACCCGATTGGCCAAGACTACCCCTGCTCCTGTTTTCCCTGCCAGCTTAGGACTCCAGCACCCTATCTTGCTGAGCCAGACACTCCCGTCTGCTCCAACACAGACCCAGGGTCTGAATTACTTGCCCCAAAGCTGCAAGTTTACCTGAAAACAGCTCACAGAAGTGTGCTTGTCTTTAGCACTCAGCTGCCCAACTCCCAATGGGGTCTAAACCCAAATGAATCCGTTTTACCCTGTATAAAGTTTATACAGGGTAAACTCATAAATTGTTCGCCCTCTATAACACTGATAGAGAGATATGCACAGTTGTTTGCTCCCCTAGGTATTAATGCATACTCTGAGTTAATTAATAAGGAAAAAAGTGATTTTATTAAATACAGAAAGTAGGATTTAAGTGGTTCCAAGTAGTAACAGACAGAACAAAGTAAGTCACCAAGCAAAATAAAATAAAATGCGCAAATCTATGTCTAATCAAACTTAATACAGATAATCTCACCCTCAGAGATGCTTCAGTAAGTTTTTTCTCAGACTGGACACCTTCCAGGCCTGGGCACAATTCTTTCCCCTGGTACAGCTCTTGTTCCCACTCAGGTGATAGCTAGGGGATTCTTCATGATGGCTCCTCTCCTCCTCTCTCTTCTGTTCCACCCCTTTATATATCTTTTGCATAAGGCGGGAACCCTTTGTCCCTCTGGGTTTCCACCCCCCCTCACTGGAAAAGCACCAGGTTAAAGATGGATTCCAGTTCAGGTGACATGATCACATGTCACTGCAAGACTTCATTACCCACTTGCCAGCACACAGGTATACAGGAAGAGTCACAGGTAAAACACAGACAATGGTCCTAATTAATGGGAGTCATCAAGATTCCAAACCACCATTAATGGCCCACACTTTGCATAATTACAATAGGCCCTCAGAGTTATATTTTATATTTCTGGTTTTAGATACAAGAGTGATACATTTATACAAATAGGATGATCACACTCAGTAGATTATAAGCTTTGTAATGATACCTTACAAGAGACCTTTTGCATGAAGCATATTCCAGTTACATTATATTCACTTATCATGTTTTTATAAAACCATATAGACTGCTCAACGTTACAGACATATCCAATTAAAAAAAACCAGAGAGAGTTTTGGTACTTAGTACAAGTTTCACATCTTTACTATCCCTGTGTGCTCCAGTTTGGGGCTCGTGCACTCAAAAAGTAAAATAAGAACTTTGCTCTCCAATTTGCTCTTGATATATTCTTGTACATTTCTCTGCATTGGTGTTTGAATCTAACAGTTTTTTGAGCAAAGTTTGGAGTCCCCTAAAATTACAGTGCGATTGGGAAAATACATTGTATGCACAATTTCTCTATTTTCTTCAGACTACAACAACACCACAGTCTTCAGAATTGTCATTCTAGCTCTTAGAAATGTTCTTAAAAATAGCCACTATTCTTATAAACTTCCCCAAAATGGATTGATATTTTTCCCCTTGCTGTCCCTGCAGTAGCAAAATAGCAAGCCCCATTGCCCACATTAAGGTTGCATTGATGATGCTAATGCACAAGATGTTTTGGTCAGGCACAGACACTTGTGGCAAAGACTGGAGGAGGAGTTTTATTTAAGAAAGACAGCCAGGATAAATTCATCTTAAGTCCCCAAAAGCAATGTTTGCCTAGTGAGAAGTGGACAAAATTGATGAGGGGGAAAGATTTGTTATTTCTAAGAGAATATTTCAAACAATGGAGACAGAAATTAAAGAACAAGGAGTGCAAGAGTCACTTTAGGCCCTTTGATGGTAGAACTAGAGTGGTATAAAATTTAATATAAGAGTTTCTTTGCAGCGGTGCAACTGAAGTGCAGCCTTAGAGTAAATGTATTACTAGGATGGTTCTGTAGCAAACAGTGTCCCTCGGTTTCATTGATCTAATCCTGCTAACAGTATTTTTCTTTAAAATTAATTTAGTTACCTTGTCAAAATGCTCCAGTGATTAAAAATAACAAATGGTAACATTATATAATGATTATACTAGGGCTTGTCACTCAGGAGATCCAGGTGCTCTTCCTGTCCATGCCACTAACTTGCTGTGTAACATTGAGTAAAGCATGTAGAGACACATTTTCCTAAAGTGAGGCCTGAGCTTGCATGTGGATTTTCATTTGCACAAATTAGCACACCTACTTTTGTTGTTTGCCACATGTGCACATGTCAGTCAGTGTTTAGATTCCTAAGTACCCAGTTTTATGGTGCTTCAGACTCTGCTAATTTAAAATCTGCCCCTGAATCTCTGTGTCTTAATTTTCCCCACCTGTGAAATGGAAATAACATCTACCTACCTAACTCCGAGTGTGTTTGAAGGCTTTTTGTAGTTAATGGGTATTTGTAGAGTGCTTGTTAGTGTATGTTAGCAGTTGTCTTTCCATGCTGTATTCCTGCTGCTGGGCTTCATCCATTCCAAAATGGAATATTGTGTGTGCTAGGCAGGCTAGTGAAATAATCAGCAATGTGCAGTGACTCTATTTAACATCTTTGCTTCTTAAAAACAGTCTAAAATGCTTGCAAAAGGAGCAGGCTTGCAGGAAAAATTCTATTGCCAAAGGCCAGTTTCTTAGCAACGACACCCTCTCAACGTGTCACAAGTCTGGAGCCCTTTGCCCTCTCAAAGGAAGTTCCTTAGGTGTCTTTTACACATTGAGTGCTTTGTGATAGGTTGAGGCCTGCTGGCTGTCAACTCTGTCCCTTAAGGGAACTTGACAGATCTTAAAAAAAATCAATTTTAAGCTCACATGCCCCAGTGGGTGCCAAAGCCACTTCAGAGAGCCTGAAAGATGGCTGAGTCGACAGGATTTGACTTCCAGAGGTAGAAAGGTGACAAACTCTATCATGAGAAAGGGGCAGCTTAGGGCCTCAGAGGCCTAACCTGCTCCCAGGATCTGGGGCCTAGTGTTGTATTGAACCTATTTATCTCTTTCATGGGCCCAAGGTACCACAGGGAAAGAAAAGTTGTTCAAAAATGCTGGCAGAATTCAGGGGTGTAAATGATGAATTACTTTTCATCAGCTGAAAGGAAACATACTCCGGAACAATACTGAAAGGGAGCAGGAGCATCTGACCTCCTGCTTCAGAGCAGCCAATATCTTCATTCAAGAAGACAACCATGAAATTACACAGAAAATGGGATTGTCATGAACAGCCCCTTGAAATCTCAGTATACAGTCATTACTGCATGGGAAAAAGCCTTCATCCACACATCATAACTTATAACAGACAAGGGGAAAAAAAACAAACCCAGAAAACAGGCCTTGGAGTTACCAATAGGAATGTAGAAAATATTTGTTGATTCAAACTTTTCCCCTGTAGTCTCTCAAATCATTATGCACAGACATAACAATGTACTAACGTTATAGTGATACTTGATTTTTTGTTCATTGGAGCTGTTTTCTAAAAAAAGGAAAAGGAAGACAGAGAAACCGTCCTATCATTTTATTTATATTACCCCTTCTCCCTCTTACAATTTATCATTTAAATTATTTGAGCAAAAACTCTTGTCCAATTAGTATTGGCATTTTAAACTGCACAATATAAATATATTCAACTACCAGAACTAAAGCAAAATGTTCATTAGAGATTCATATTCTGGGTAACAATTTATTTTCTGGGTTTGCCTAGAAAAGTTTGTATTTGTCCCAATTAGGCATGGGGTAAAAAGCAAACACAATCCTGTTGGTTTATTTGAGTGTGAAATCAAGCAGAGAGTGTGAGAACTTTGGAAGTCAGGAATACAGGGATAAAAATAACACATATTTAAATATATTTTTTAATTCTTGCAGATTCTACATTGATTTTAATTATTCTAGCCCTGGGCTAGTGGACATGGAGAGGTTTTATTATTATTATTATTATGATTATTATTATTATTATTGTTATAATACTAAGATTCCTCATGATTTTTTTCCCCTAAGCTCTCATGACTCTAATGACTAGCCCTATTAAATATGTCAATGTTTGTTGTGTTGATATACGGAGACACAGAGATCCAAATTCCAACTAAACTTAAACACTGAGCAAATTAAGTCTTTTTAGGCAGACATGATTTCTTCACGTCTATATGTAAAGCTGTACTTCCTGCTCTGTTTTTCCCTCCCATCCACAGAACCCATAAAAAATAAATAAATAAATAAATAAATTAAATAAAAATTTAAAAAGGGCAAGACTCTGAAAGTAGAAATTAATAAGGAAATATTATAATCCCCTTTATATAATACTATGGTACATCTTCATCAGTGCAGAAGGTGCAACTTACAACCCTTTCACCAGGGTTTTGAATCTGACACATTGATCTGTTCCTATTACCTGGTCTCAAAAAGGACATAGGAGAAATAGTGTATCTGACCCCACTGCAGGAATTCACTGGAACTGCTGGGAGAAGGTGGGTAAGGTAATATTTTTTATTGGGCCAACTTCTGTTGGTGAGAGAAACAAGCCTTTGAGCTACACAGGGCTCTTCTTCAGGTCTGGGAAAGGTACTCAGAGTGTCACAGGATAGAACAAATTATTTAGCATAAGTAGTTAGCACGTATTTTAAGGGACCATGCAAGGTAGAGTGGCCTGTTAACACCTCTATAGTCATAGGACAAAAAGAGAGGGTTAGTGGATTATGGATTGTTGTGATAAACCATAAATCCACTGTCTTTGTTCAGTCTATGATTTTTAATGCCTAGCAAAGTTATGAATTTAAGCTCCCTGGTGTTGTTCAGGTTTCCTGTGAGGATGAGGACGGATAGGTCAGATATAGAGTGAACGCTTTGTAAAAAGTGTTCACTAGGTGGTGTTATGGTGTTTTTGTCTTTTATCACTTTTCTGTTTGAGTTTATTTGAGAGTGTAGTGATTGTCTGGTTTCAACCAGATAGTTATTATCGGGGCATTCAGTGAACTGGGATGAGGTACACCACATGTGTAGGACTCATGGATCTTGAAAGATGTGTTGTGGGAAGTGCTGATCATTGTAACAGCATATGTCTGCCTGGTGCTTCTTTAAGGTGGTGTTTCCTGGTCTGTGGGGAGCTTGCTTCTGGTGATGACGTTTGGAGAGTTTGGGTGTGGGGTATTTGAAGGCCTTAATGAGGTTTGTACTTTAGTGAGGGGCAGGATGTGTTTGATGTCACACTCCCTGCTAGACAATCCAGGAACATGACTTACACTGGCCTTGCCCCTTACACTTAAGAAACCTTTCTCAGGTTTATTTTGCTGCTGCCATTCTTGCGCTGGATAGCGTTCAGGGACAGTGTTTCATACAAATATTCCTGTGTCTGTGCTGGGCTACGTGAGTTCATAGATGGATGGTTTGAGAGGACACCTCTGTTTCAAATTGGGTGAGTATTATTATTTATTATTTGTATGATCTAGGATCCTTAGTCACGGTGAAGAGCCCATTGTGCTAGAAACAGAGCAAAAAGACGGTCCCTGCCCTAAAGAGCCTACCATGTAAGTAGATTGTTTAGAAAGGCTGCTGTCTTATATTACGAGTGTGCTCTCTATCATTGCATCATATTGTACTGCAAGCAGAGTAGCTAGATGCTGGGCTTAATGCCAGGGGTATGTGGGCAGGAGCAGTGCTTGCTATTCTATGAGTAAGCCACCCACAGAAGGAACAGGCTGGTGGCTTCTTTAAAGGCTCTCTTCCTTCTGTGAAAGGTTCCTCTGAGGTGCCCATTGTGTTTCTTATCACCGACCTTATGCTGCAAAGTTAACTTTGTTCTCCTAGGGATGGCAGTTTTTCATCAGCTCCTTGAACTGCCCTTACACACACATCGCTTGGCCAAATTACCCTGTCCCAACACATCCACAAAACTGGTGAGGTCACACCAGGAGTATTGCGTCCAGTTTTGGGCCCGCCACTACAGAAAGGATGTGGACAAATTGGAAAGAGACCAACAGAGGGCAACAAAAATGATTAGTAGCCTGGGGCACAAGACTTATGAGGAGAGGCTGTGGGAACTGGGGTTATTTAGTCTGCAGAAAAGAAGAGTGAGGGGTAATTTGATAGCCACCTTCAACTACCTGAGGGGGGTTCCAAAGAGGATGGAGCTAGGCTGTTCTCAGAGGTGGCAGATGACAGAACAAGGAGAAATGGTCTCAAGTTTCAGTGGGGGAGGTCTAGGTTGGATATTAGGAAAAAAATATTTCACTAGGAGGGTGATGAAACACTGGAATGGGTTACCTAGGGAGGTGATGGAATCTCCATCCTTAGAGGTTTTTAAGGTCCAGCTTGACAAAGCCCTGGCTGGGATGATTTAGTTGAGGTTGGTCCTGCTTTGAGCAGGGGGTTGAACTAGATGACCTCCTGAGGTTGTTTGGTTTGGGGATTTTTTTAAGGGGGGAATAATCTGGTAAAGGGGTATGTGCATATGGGCAACAGTGGGGTGGGGGCAGAGTTAAAATTGTGGTCTCTGGTGTAGGTTAGTTCTGGCATTGGCAGCATGTGTGCCAGTGGGTGAATGTTTTCTTGCTTTTTTGGGACTGCATGCATCAAGTATCTTGTGTCTTTAGTAATCCTAACTGCTTCACAGCATTTTGTGTGTGTGTAATAATATAAACTGCTACTTCAAGGTCACTAAGTATTAGGTTGGAATTAGAAAGTATATGATGATCAACTCAGACGGTCTATGGGCCAGATTACAAATATATCAGAGTCTAAGAAACACTTCTATGTATAGCTACAATTTGTAGAGTAATCAGGACCATAACTGTGTTAGGAATTATAGCTTTTAGACCAGTCAAGGATCATGGTTAAGCTCCTGGTTAAACTGCCAATGGCAACGGTTTAGTAACTATAGCACATATATCCATATTTTAACTAGGCCAGATGACATCCATATTGAAACTGTTTCCAATGACTAAGAGTGTAGTGTGGATGGACACTATAAGATTATGAGTGAATATGCTCTATAGTCTGAAAGGTGATTCAGACTCTCTTTGATTCAAGATGAACTCTGCTGAACTTAAGCAGCATTTCCAGAATTTAAAAGCAAACAAACCAAAAAGTACTATAATTTAAGAAATAGCCCTAACAATCATTCCCCTGGGTACTGTTAGTAGAAATGTCTATTACACATCGCATTCCACAGCAAGAGACACCTTCTATTAGAAAGTAAGGATACAGCTAATCAAGCAATTTGACTGGTTGAGCAATCTTTAATGCTTCAACAAACTGACCTCAAACTACTAAGACCCTTGCTAGCTGAAATTTGCTATTTGCAGCCTGACTTATTACATCCAGAGATTTTCTTCTTGTAACAAGCCTATATCTTTTTCACTATGTTAAGACCTGTCATTACTCATAATTATTATTAAGTCACTTGTAAGCAATGCTAAGACATTAAAGAATATATAAAAAAATCCGAATAGAGAGCTGGTCCATTGATTTCATGGCTAAGTCACCACCTTGTCTTTAAAGGATGCTAAAATGTTACAACATTTGATAAACAGAGACAGCAGCCTTGTTTGTGTTCCAACAAGAAAAATGTTGCTACTAAAGCGGTAAAATGCTTAGAAATAAAAACATACATAAAAGCCTGTATTTTTAAATAGGTTTCTAATATTGTGCCCTCAATCTACTTTGTGCACAGATTTGCAGGCACAATTAATTGTGGATGCAAGAGATCAGTTCTCTGAGTACGGTGCCCTTACTCTCTTATTCATGTTGCTAGTCCCATTTGCTTACTGTGTGAGTAAGTGTACACCACGGGACACCTAGAGCCAGATTTTCAAAGGTATTTAGGCACCTAAACATGCAGATAGGTGGGATTTTCAAAAGCACTAGCAGTTAGACATCAAAGTCCCACCTTGGGCCTGTCTGCATCTTTAGGCGCCTCAATATCTTTATAAGTCTTGCCCTTAGATGTGTCTCTGTCTGATCTGCCACAGACATAGTTCATGGCACAATTAATTGTGCCTGCAATTGATTGACTGAACAAAAGGACAGATGCAAAATTAAAGGCTAGCGTCTAAAAATTTGGTCTATATAGTCTGATTGACATTTAGTACACTTTTAATGTTTCACTTTCATTGGCTTCTTAATTGAATAAAAATATTTCAGACAGAGCAGCAGAAATCAACTTCTTTGATTGATATGAATCCTGTTTACTCTCCAACTCTGAACTCAGCAGGTTAAGTAATTGGGAGACAGAAAAGTTCCTATATTTCTATTTCCAGCTGGTGATACACAAAAGGCAGGAAGTTATCTCATTAATGGGGCACCAGCTTTATGCAAATTATAGTAACAAAAAGGCTTCCCTTCATACTTTTCATAAATTACCTAATAAAGTAGGAATAAATGGCCATATTCAAGAGCCTTTGTTGTATTTTTAGCACAAGACTCTTTCTGTTACTGCAAATATGACTAAATGTGCCTTGTTCAAAAGGGGTGTTTATGAAATAAGGCCACTCAAAAGCTTTTATTTCTTAACAGCCTTCAGTTACTTTTATGGCACAAAATTAACATAATTAGTCACAGAGAATAGATGACATAAGCAGTGTGCCATGCACAAAAGGGGAAACCAGTATCTAAGGAAGGTATTTTGAGAGATTAAATTTTTTCAAAGTGCTCAATACTAGAAGGTCCTTTTTATTTGTGCACAGCCTTAAGATACTTTTTTACTCCGTGAAATTCACATAATGAGATGCAGCAGACAGATGACATTAGCGATGAGCCATTAGAAAGAGGTCAGTTTCCTCTGAAAGATAGTCACTGTTCCTGCTCGTCATTAATTTGCAGCTTCAAAGCAGTGAGCATATGATAGTCTGGCATGTTAAGCAAGTTGCAGTTATCTTTAAATAACCATTTTTTTCCAGTTATTAGAAGCTAAAGTTTTTAAACTTCTGACTGAAAGCAAAATTAAAGCACGCAGCAGTGTAAAAAGGCTGTAGAGAGATTAGAAAAAGGAAATCAAATATGTTTTATAAATGAAGTTAGCTTTTCCCTGGGGAAAGACTGCCTTGACTTTCAGTGCTAGAATTTGGGGTTGTATATAGACCTCAAAGACATGAATGCTGGCTATTAAATGAGAGAAGTAGTAACTATTTTTAGTTGCTATCTTTTGGTTGATTAACGTATCCCAGTCTAAAGGGCAGAAATGTACAGCTATATAAATAACACTGCAGAACAGACACAAAGGCATTTGAGTAGATTGTATATTATTTAGCAAGGTAGGAGAGTACAGAGTAGGTCAACTGTACTTACAATGTTATGTGAAGTTTATATATTGGTTACATCTTTGGCTTATGAATGAGGATATCTTTATACATTAAAAAGATGGCTTGGAATTCTTTATTTCAAATAAAAGATCAAAAGGAAATATGCAAAATTACAGTGGATTACTTCATGCGGTAGGTAATTCCATCGCATTGCATTGACATCTTAACATTAAAAGATTTGTCACATGTCCAAAGTATTTGTCACATGTCCAAGCTGGTACTAATGAACGCTTTTGTTCTACAACAAACATCTTTTCGTTCCCATTTTGCTAGTCATATTTAATGATGAAACTATGCAATGAATGGCACCCCCAGAAGGATTTTATTTTAAACAACCCACTCATCCCACCAAAACTCAGATTTAATCACCAGGGAGGGTCAAGTGATATAGCAACAGATGGGAAGACAGTATATTTCCACAAATTCTCCAGACTCTGGTGACCTTCGGTTTTGTAACTGTAAATCCATCAGCAATACTAAGTGCTTGAACCAATACCTATGGACATCAGTAGGACTCTTTGCATTAAATTCAATGGGATTTGGATCAGGCTCTAAATCTCTATAGAAATTCAAGAATACACACAAGCCAGTGGACTATCATTCATGTACTATGTTCTAATTTACAACAGTGTTATCTTTCTAAGATGCAATTTATCAATTTAGAAGAATCAACTTAGTAAACTAGTGATGAGTGGTAGTGGAGAGTGTTTCACAAAGTGGCAGTGAGCTGCACTTCACTGCTTCAAGTCTAATTTAGTATTGCCACATTGAAACATGTCTTTTTCAATAGACAATGAGGCTCATCTGATTATGGATATATCATAAGCTGGTGCCCCGTGTACAGATGAGCTCTGAGTCACAAAGTTTGGATCCAGGATCTGATCCAGATGTGAACTTCTCCTTAGTCTGGGCATACTCAGATTTGGTATTCTGAGATAATTTATTATAGGTTTGAATCACAAAATTCCAATCCTGACCTGAAATTCCCCAATTTGGAGGTGGTTCAGTTCTGTTGTTCCAGTTTGGGCCGATCTCTAATTCTAATAAGTATGTTTAAATTCATTTATCTCTCAAATTCTGTCTTATCAATAAGGGGAAGACCAGTAAGGAAAGTATTTGCAAAAAAGAAGCTTCTGAAATTCTGTTCCTGATGTTATCACATGGAGAACTACCTAGATTTGGAAGCAATCTCAGAGTGCTTATTTGCTGAGCAGCTCTTTCTGAGAACACTGATGGTCCATTTAGCATCAGCAGTTGGTTCCTGTCCTAAGGGTGAGTGGTAACCTTGAACTCCTTCATACATTTACAAATGCTTTTCATTCCAGTGAAGAAAGGATTGAACCATGTGAAAACTGAGAAAATGGCAGGAATGATAGAGATGCTCCACTAAGACAGGAAAATAAAAAAGTCAAGTGTTACAGATTTAACTTTGAGGATACTTTGCAATGCCTCCCTTATTTTTGAAAAACACTCAATACTCGATTGTAATGGCTGTAAAAATATACAGCTTAAAATGGTCATAATTCAGTGTTTGGGCTATCATAGGATACTGTAGGATTTTTGTAAGGATGGCATTCTGAGGAGGATAGACTTGTAAAGAGGAAGACTGGACTGATAGCATCATACTAATTCCAGGCACCTTATTGACTAATGGTGACATGTTGCCAACAGTCTCTAGGTACAGTGCTTTATGGTAATAAATAAATATTATATTATCCCAGAGATACAACCAGACTACTCCCAAATGCATGGAGCTCATATTCAGGGTTCTATGTCATTATTAGAGCTGATCAGAACATTTTTTTCCACTGCAGAAAGTTTCACATTTTAAGCCAAAAATCGAAATCCAAAAGATTTTGCCCAGAAATTGAAATATTTTTATCCTGAAATGCTGTTGTGGTTCCTCATGGCAGTTGTAGAGTGAGTGCTGTTCTCCCTGAAGGCATTATATCTACCGTGATGCCCCATGGTGTCGTTCTTTGGTGAGGGGAAGCAGTGCATCAAAGTAGGCATATGGCTGCAGTGCATAATGGGATATTACCTCTGGCTGGTGACTCTAGTCCATAAATGAGAATGGAAGCCTTAGGAACCCAAATGAAAACTGCTATTAAGCACTGAAGCAGCATTCAGAATAAAAATATTTCAGTTTTCTGCCAAAATATTTTAGCTTTTTGCTGAAATCAAACACTTTTCAGTCTTTCAATGAAAAATAAAGAATCTCCACAGAAAACTGACACTTTTAATGAAAAATGTGTTTGTGTCAAACCCGCAATTTTCTGTTGAAAAACCATTTCAATAGAAAATTTTCAATCAGCCCTAGTCATCATATATCTAGGGAAGGATCTGTGTTGACCTCATTCTGCTCTTATTGACATCAGCAGGAACAAAATGAAGCCAATGCTGAGCACTTTTGAAATGCCCACCCCTCAAATGTTTAAAGGTGGTATTTGAAATACAAACATTACATTTAAGCCTAATCATGTTGTTGTTCAGCCTTTTGTCTATGTCATCTTGGTAGTGTAGGTATTTTGTTTAAAAAAAGTTGTATCTCAACAGATGTGCTAAGCTGGAGATATTATTGGAACTGCATGCACACAATTGTATTAAATAAGTTTTTAATTCTAGTAATTGCCAGATCCTGTATCAGGCACACTGAGGACCTTCTATTATAAATATCAAGATACCTGAAGCAGTTGTTGAAAATGGATGCATTGGAGAATATTAGTGGCTTTAAGGCCTCGCCTCTGTTGCTTTGGTAGAAGGAAACCCTTTGCAAAGATATCAATAAATAAAAAGGGGGTGGCAGCAATTTCTACAGGTTGTATTTTGCATTTCAAAATGGATTAATCTGCTTTCACTAGTAGGAATCCATATAATGGAATTAGAGAATTATGAATTGGCTGTTCTTGTTAAGGTCTAGTTCAGTTTAATTAAAAAACAAATTCTAAAGTAATGTGTGTGTGTGTGTGTGCACGTGTACGTACTTGTATATGTCCTGGTATTTTTTATATTTATATACACAAACACACACATACTAGTACCTACAACACACACACACTTATTTGCTATAGGTTATACCTAAACTTTTGCTTTAATCACAAAGCTTTATACATTATTTTAAACACATTTTTAACACATGTTAATAATATTCATGCTGTTGCTTTGAAAAAAAATCTGTGAGATGTGGTTAATGAAGAGAAACTGCAGCATAAATTGCATGTAAAATATGCAATCCACACCAACATATTTTTCTTGAACTACAGTTTTTTTACATTAAGCATATTTTAGCTTGTTTAAATTTATTCCCTATTATTTATAAAGAGCATCATCCAGCACCACTGCTTGAAACAACTAAGTGTTGTAAACCAGGCAATCTTCTTAGTTTAATGAGATCCTTTGGTTAAAAATAGATTAAGTCTATCTCACATTAAAGAATGTAAATCCTAATGAAACTGCACACAAACATTTCTCATTTTTTGAGGTTTGTTGCATACTATCAAACACTTATTTACTTTCTCTTAAGTCCAACCAGAAAAATAACTTCAGCCAATTTATGATCTACTAAGATTGGTTGTTTCACGGGGCATTCTGGGAGTTGTAGTTTACTGAAAATATTTATCACCTAAAGGGAGGAAGATGTCAACTTTCATATAGCCCTCCCTGTGAAGTGCTTTGGCAAAATCAATGCCATCAGTTTGACAACTGAACACTGATCAATGGCCTCGTGATCTAAAAATGAACTCGAGCAATGATTTCAAGTGAAATGGCCCTTTTTGGGGTGAACATAGTAAGAGAAATATAGGTTCATATCTACATCTATGTCATCTCAACATAGAAAGCCTCTCTCCGGTAAAATGCAAATTACACAAATAAACTATTATGCAAACAGAATCATAGAAATGTAGGGCTGGAAGGGACCTTGAGAAGTCATAGAGTCCAGCCCCCTGCACTGTGGCAGGACCAAGTAAACCAAGACCATCCCTGACAGGTGTTTGTCCAACTTGTTTTAAAACTTCCAATGATGGGAACTCTACAATCATCATTGGAAGCCTGTTCCAGAGCTTAACTACTTTTATAATTAGAAAGCTTTTCCTAATATCTAATCTAAATCTCCTTTGCTGCAGATTAAGCATATTATTTCTCCTACCTGCAGTGAACATGGAGAATAATTGATCATTGTCCTCTTTATAACAGCCCTTAACATATTGGAATACTGTATTCAGGTCCCTCTTCAGTCTTCTTTTCTCAAGATTGAACATGACCAATTTTTTTAACATTTCCTAGGTTTTCTAAACCTTTTATCATTTTTGTTACTGTCCTCTGGACTCTTTCCAATTTTTCCACATCTTTCCTAAATTGTGGCATCCAGAATTGGACACAGTACACCAGCTGGGGCCTGAACAGTGCCGAGTAGAGCAGGAAAATTACCTCCTGTGTTTTACATACAACACTCCTGTTAATACATCCCAAAGTCATATAAGCCTTTTTTGTATCTGCATCACATTGACCCCTGATATTCAGTTTGTGGTCCACTATAATCCCCACATCCTTTTCAGTGGTACTATCACCTAGACAGTTATTCCCCATTTTGCAGTTATGCATTTAATTTCATCTTATTGAATTCAGACCAAAGTCCCCTAGAATGTCATGGGGAACTGTGTCAAAAGCCTTACTAAAATCCAGACCTATCTCATCTACAGCTTCCCCCCATTCACTAGGTCAATAACCCTATCAAAAAAGGAAATTAATTTGGTTTGGCATGATTTGTACTTGAGAAATCCATGGTGACTATTCCTTATAACTCTATTTTCCTCCAAGTGCTTACAAATTGATTGTTTAATAATTTGCTCCAGTATCTTTCCAAGTATTGAAGTTAGGCTGACTGGTCTATAATTCCCCAGGTCCTTCTTGTTCCCCTTTTTAAAGATAAGTACTATGTTTGCCCTTCGCCAGTCTTCTGGGGTTTCTCCCATCCTCCTGGAGTTCAGAGATAATTGCTACCAGCTCTGACTCGGTGTGGGAAGATGCTCTTCCACCTCTTGGTTAGGTGAACCCCATCTCTTCCCAGCAAACCTTCTGCCTGGAACAGCATCCCATGTTTGAAGAAGCCAAAGCCCTCCCATTGACACCCTCTGTGCAGCCATGCATTCATCTCCAGGATGTGCATGCCCCTGCCTGGTCCCTTACCCTCAACCAGGAGGATGGACGAGAAAGAACACAACCTGTGCCCCTGACTCCTTCACCCTAACTCCCAGAGCCTTGTAGATCTGCTCAGGGTCAGACCTGGCCCACGTAGATGAGCAGCATAGAGTAGTGATCAGAGGGACAGATGAGCATTAGCAACCTTTCTGTAATGCATATTGATGTCCTCATGCTACAAGAAATTCATTTATCGGACAATGAAAAAAACATTTATATGTCACATTCCAGGATACCACCTAACTGAAAGAAGTTGGTCGACTAAAAGCTATTATCTCACCCACCTTGTCTTCCTAATATCTTGGGACCAACACAGCTACAACAACACTGCAAACAATGGTCAATATTTATATGGCCCTCGTCACCTTGGATTCCAAGCATCTTCATCATCACCATTTTCACACATGCAAAGCCATTTTATGCAGGCTTTTAATCAGGCCTGGGCTCATTATCAGCCCACAATATTAGAGATGCCTATGAAAATGGCTGTTAGAAATGCAGGGAGCCTCAGATTTCCCCATCATCATTTTTCTCTGACAGAGTTTGTATGTTTCCCTCAGAGATCATAGAAAGGCAGAATGTTCAGGATACAGTCACAAAACTCCCTACCATCCTTCAGGAGTCCTCCTAGATAGTCTCATATCAATAGCTCTAAGCAGAAAATACCTTATTCCCAGAATTATTTGTACAAAATAATTCTACTCCATTCTTATCCTACTCGACTTAGTTGCTATTGAGACTGTTGATCATACTTTCCTTCTCAAAATCCAGTTTTTACTAATTCTCATGATGTTGTCTTCTTAGTTTCCTCCAACTTCTTTGGCTATTCCTTTAGCATCTCTTTTATTGGGTCCTTCTCCTCCTCTTTCCCACACTCCATGGGAGTCCCACAGATCTGTGACCTTGGCAGCCTCCTCTTCCGGTTTTACACACAGGGTTGCCCCTCTCTGTTTATCTTTTAGTGTCTCTTATTGGTCACCTTTTGTTCCTTCAATAATATCAGCCTTGAATGTACATTAATCTACCTCTCCCATATCTATCTTCTTGCTGGCTTCTAGACTTCTTTTCCCCATCTTTCCTTAAGGTTCACTTCTTCTTCTGTGAAGCCTACAAGAAATTAGTTGAATAAATTATGGTTAGTATGTGGGGTATTTGGGTTAGCGGATGTTATTAATTTATTTATTGAAAAGGCTTTAAAATATTTCACAACTATCAAGTGTCACAGACAGTTAGCCTGTGGAACTGCATGATCTGTGCATATCATTACCCACCTCCTCCTCCTCCTTTTCCATCCTGTTGATTGTCACTCACTTCTTGCATCTTTTTTTTCTAATTAGATTGTAATTTTTTTTGTTGGGAACCTGGCCTTTGTGCATGCTTGTATGGTTGTACAATGAGGTCCTGACCTTAACTGTGCCCTTGAAGGCTTCTGAAATCCAAATAATAATGATAATAATAATAAAACAACACACTTCTTGGGACAGGACTATAGCCTGTTCAACACTGGAAGTTTCAGATTAATTATGGAAGGCTGGTCTCTGTGTGTATATATATATTCTGTGATATGAAAATTTTTTTGGATATCAAAAAGAAAATGGAGCTGAAAATGAAAGCCTCTAACACACATCAGAGATAAAGCAGTGAAATTTGACTCTTTCTAATTGTACATCATCTTTTGATGCTGCTCTCCCTGTGTTGTTGTCAATGTGCTGTTGCTTTCAGCCATACTTAGTTTTCTTCATGGATGTGTGCGTCTTCCTTTTTTTGTATTAATGACATTCAAAGGGCCTGGTTGTGTCTTTAGATAAGCTATGTACCGTCAAGTAGTTCGGGATTTTGTGGTTGGTGAGAAAGACATGGGGAACTTTCCTAGTGTATTGAATTGGTCCAAAAAGGAGGCGCATGTTAAAGGCTGGGAGGAGGGATCTAAGTGACTAGTAGAGATGGATGGTTGGGTTGCCTTATCCAAACTGATACAACCTTAAAACAGGTTTGAATGCAGCTTAGGATGAATGAATCAGATTTCATGTGATAAAATCAGGTTTGCCCATCCCTAGTTCAAAGAAAGTTCAGGCCCTCTTTAGTGGTACATGAGAATTATAGTTCAGTTCCATGCTCTGCAGGGCATAAGAACATAAGAATGGCCGTACTGGGTCAGACCAAAGGTCCATCCAGCCCAGGATCCTGTCTACCGACAGTGGCCAATGCCAGGTGCCCCAGAGGGAGTGAACCTAACAGGTAATGATCAAGTGATCTCTCTCCTGCCGTCCATCACCACCCTCTGACAAACGGAGGCTAGGGACACCATTCCTTACCCATCCTGTCTAATAGCCATTAATGGGTTTAACCTCCATGAATTTGTCCAGTTCTCTCTGGCACATCGATGTCCGCCAGAAATACTGGGGGGTTGAAGATTTTCAGAGTAGTTTGACTGCTCATTTGAGCCTACGCGGCCTAGATTTCTCATAAGTTTTATGAAAGACAAAACATAAGATACTTGCTCTGTTTGTCAGCGATGTGAAATATTTGTGTGGTGTCATGGCACAACACTCTGATGTGGCAATAGTTTGGCAGGCTTAAAGATAGAAGGAAAGAAAACATGTTCTCTCTTTTTCTACCCAAATTAAAGCTGGGAATGCTTCCTACAAGCCAAAGTGCACAGATGAAAAAATTGCCAGTCTCACAATTGTAGGTCTCAGCTCAGCAAGGTACTTAAACACATGCCTAAATCTGAGCACATAAGTAGTCTCATTGATTTCAGTGGAACTATTCATATGCTTAAAGTTAAGCATGTAGCCTTTTGTGAATTGAGCGTAAGGAAAGACAGGCAACGCTGAGGGCCATTTTGTTTGCCATTTCTCCTTCACAGGCTGCCAGTGAGCATGTCTGTGTGTTTTATGCTTCCTTTTAGCCTTGAAGATTGAACATCTCCTAGATGACTTGATCCTGCAACTGGAGGCATGTAGGCAGACCCTTGCACTAGTGCAGATCTACTTGCAAGACTGGAATAGACTTGGACCAAGTCTGGAGTTTTTGCTGCTCAAAGTGAATCAGTCAACACAAGTTTGGTAAGAATTTAAGTACTAAAAAAGAAATCAAAGTACATGAATTCAGAGCCATGTTAATGCTGGCTATTTCAAAGCAGGAAAGGTCTGAGACAGCCTTGATTTTCAGACTGCTATTTTCTGTTTTACTTTAATTATGGAAATCTGAACATAATTGGATAGTTAATAGGATCAGGAAAGCCAGTTATACCTTTTAAGAGCAAACTTGCTTTTATAATGTCATCTGTCTTGATTCCCAATGAACAACAGCAAACAAACGAGTGCAAGATTAACATGATTTTCCACACAACCCTAAATTCATTTGAGATATTTAAGGATTTTTTAGACTCACTTCAAATACAACTCCCCACTAGTTCTGTTTGATAGTGTGCACAACCCTCCTTGAATGGAATTTGAAGATTCCTTCCAATTTACAGTGCATATATATTTTTGATTGCTGTGTAGTAATAAGCTTAACCACATACCAGAAGAACACACATGCTAACAATTCAGCTTCGCAGAAACAATCTCAGACCCTGAAACACATTACAGAAAAGACCACAAACTGGAAAAAGAAGGGAGCCAAATAATGCTATTTTGAAACTTTACAATAGCATCTTTCATAATAAAGAGGCTTTTAGGTGATGCACGATGTTCCTTTTCTATATGGTACTGGAGATGTGAATTATATTCTGTCATTTACTATAGTGTCTGATACCAAAGCATGGAATTTGGAGTCATAACTATGATCCATATGGAGAGTTACTAACAATGATTCCTAATGCATTTCTATCTTTAAAAAAAAAATAAGTGTGAGCAGGAGATATTTTAGGTGTGGATTTTTAGAATGATCTGAAATACCACTTCATTTCACCAGAGCCTTATTAGCTAAGTGAGCTACTATAGGATATTATTGAGATGCTGATTAGTCTCTTAATTTGGATTTCATCGCCTTTTAATATCTCATAATAGTTACACCCCTTCTTAGTCCCACCAACAACCTTAGAGGTAATCAATTGACTGATTTAGCTGCTTGTTTATTGGTAAGATTACTACTGTCTTTTGTGCATTTATGTTATTAATTTCCTTAAATCTCTGTGTTGAACTTCAGGAGGAAGCTTTTGGGCCTCTACATCTTCCCTCTCTCCAACATGTAACAGGGCCCAGGCATATCTTATCCTTTGCTATCTCCTTAGGGGAGAGACCTATTTGTCAGGTACCTCAAACACACACCTTCTCCACACACATATGCACAACTCCTTTTTTCTGGGGACATAGGGCTGTGCCATTGCCCATCACAGCTTCTGAGGGCATGTCTACACTGCATCTGGGAGCGAGCTTCCCAGCCTGGGTCCACAGATCATGCTAGGAGAGCTCACACTAATGCTCAATAATAGCCATGTAGACGTTAGAACTTGGGCTCTGAAGCCTGTGTTTGTGGCTGTGGGCTTCCGAGCTTTTGCTCTAGCTCAAGCTGCAATGTCTACATGGTTATTTTTAGAGTGCTAGCGCAGTCCCTGCTAGCACAAGTCTGTCAGGTTACAAGGCTGGCTTCCAGATGCAGTGTAGACATGCCCTATTAAGGGAATTCCCTATTTCCATGATGCACGCTGGAGCAAATTAGAATGTATGGTGAGACAAAGCAACAGTAACAGTGGGAGAGTGAGGAGCTTTTCTGGTTCTACTGAAATACTGGTGGAGCTGGGAGTGGAAAGATCACCTACCTCTCTGAAGATATTAGTCAGTTGAGCTGGGGAGGGGCAGGGAAGCAGTTTTATATTTCTCTCTTAACCTAGCATCCTAGTTAGGCAGATAAGGGAAGAATGAATCTGTTATCTTCAAGTTTCTTCTCTTCTCTTTTGAAGGCTCTTTGTATCCATGGGCTATATCCCTCCCTACCTGTTTGTTGTTGTATCTAATCACAACGCTACACAGAATGTCGGCTCTGAACTGATCCATAAGGTTGCTACACTCTTCTTCACATTTCTTCTCAAACCCTTCTTACAAGAAATCAGCCAACACAGGCCTGGATTAACCAATACACACTCTTTGCACTTGCACAGAGCCCCCATCTCAGGGGCACCCAATTTGGATAGGTGGCACTGTGACATGTGAGTTGCAGTGCCTCTCAGGCTTGGCCCAGCTGCCCTCCATCATGATGGGAAGATATCCAGGCCAAGTTTGAGTGAAGATGGGGGGCCCAATTTCCATGGTGCCCAGAGATCCAAAATTGTTTAATCCAGCACTGAGCCAACACTTAATGGCTAGGCTGAGGGGTAACTTCAGAAAGTCAATGCTAAAGTGGGATTTCCAAAGAGGCCTAAGCAAGTTGGATATCCAACTCTCAGTGAATTTATTGAGAATTGTGGGTGTAACTCCCTTAAGATTTTTTAAAATCCCAGCCTTATTTGTTATTACTAAACTAATACATTAATTAATATGTGGTTAAAAACATATATATTTGATTATGTTTGTCTCCCTTCATATGATGCTAATCTTCATAGGCTGTAAGTGCTTTGTAACAGGGACCAGTCAGTCTCTATGTATGTATGTATGCAGTGTGTCACAACCAGGCCTTGGCCTTGAATGAGTGCTACTACAACACCAATATGAAATATTATTTATAACAACAATTTCATCGTTATTTCTTCTTTAAATTCTCATGTAGTGACTTTTGAGTTAATAAAGAAAAATGTAGAATGTCACAACTGGCTAAGCTGACTTGTTAACCAATCATATTGGTTCTTATTAGCCAGTATTTTTGCTAACATCCCAATCAAGGAGCTCTCATTGCTATGGACTATCAATTATCTAAATCTACCCAAAAAAGTGACTGTACCAATTATGTTATGTCTGCATCATAGATACTCTGTTTGTTTTCAGGATGCTAAAAGGGCTTAGATCGCTATAAGGACCAACTGCTTACAACTGTAAAAGAAAACAAAAAACAAAACTTTACGTCTTCTTCATTTGGAGTTGGACTAATTAGCATCTGAAATATACCTCCAATTGTTACTTTTTGTGAGAGATTCAAACCATCATTTTATTAAGAATGAATGCAAGAAAAATATATCACTTTCAGTCTTACAGTTTACATAGCAACTTTTAGCTTGATATGATTTAAAATGGTATACCCTAAACTGGTCTTTATATTGCAGTCTAGCTTAACTGCAGCAGTTCCACAGGCACCATTAATATGTATGAGAACAGCAGTATGTAACACTCATGTTTGATTCCCCTTGAAACTTATTAACTCTTTGGTATTGAGAAACAGGTTTTTTTTATGTAGCTTAATAGTGCAAAATGTTTTTGCTCTAGGTCTTCTAAGCCATTCAGACCCACCTCTAAAGGGCTTCTGTTACAGCTCATCCCATTGGTTAAAGGCTGTTGTATTTATTTAGCCCTTTTATTCATCAAGGAGATTTCCTTTGCTTAATTTATTCACTGGCAGTCAGAACCAACTCATGAAGACTCTGCCATTACCCAACCTTCTGGGACATGATTATGTTACTGAAAGCCTAAGCCCAATATACCGCAGTGAGCTTGTGAATCAAATAGGGAAAGGAAATTGGAAAGAGGAACCGAAGATATTTTACACTTATGAATTAGTACACAAATACAGATTTATAGGCTGCATCTGTGTTTTGTTTTTACTGATGGTTGTAACTAAGGGCACCTGTAAGTCAGGGACAAGAGGGAAGAATGAAAAATAAATGGAGTAAAAGTGTAACGATACACTGCATTTCAGAGACTTTAAAATGTGCTTTTCTTTTCCTGGAATAACAGTATCATTTAGCTTGTGTGCTTTAGTGTAAATGAAAGGTAATAATATTTTAAAAAATTATTTCGGTGTTTCCAATGGAAATTTAAGGTGCATGTAGAATGTGTGCGATCAATTAGCTTATAAGCAATGATCCTTTATGCTGGCGTTGGGAAATCCCTGTTCCCACAGCTTGTTCAATCCAACAATTAATATCAATACATTCTGAAGAAAGCAAATCTCGATTCACTTTTGTCTGCATTAGTTAACATGAGAAAAATCCCATCCCTCTCCTGGAGTATTTAACCTTCTCATAAGAAAGCACACTAGTGAAAGGAAAATAAAGTATGCTGTTTGACATATATTTGCCATTACTTCCTGTGCCACATGTCACACACTTTCCCTGTTACAAGACGATAAAGATTTTTCTCTGGAAATCTTCACTGTGATTATTTTGTTTCATGCATCCTTCTATGACAAGCCTATCTTGTCATTGACCTCAGCATTTTTTCTGGTGTTTCTAGGTTAGTTCCTACTCAGCTGAATTTCATTACGAGATGACTTTACCTCCAAAATTCACAGATAATGTTTCTTAAGCATATACAGCGCTGAAATGTGCTATACAGAAAACTCCTAATTTACTTGGCACTGTGTTCATTCTTAGGGCAAGTGTTTCTCGTCTGACAGGGCATATTTTTGTAGCACACATAAAATTGTCTACTAAATGAAAAGGAAGGCCTGTCCAGGGAATAGGTGTGGTTTAATTGACCTCATCTTACAGCAATGAATTTGTGCATTCAGGCTTTGTAGATCAAAATTTTTGATAAAACAATGTCATAAAACAGCCCTGAACTTTTGCTGCATTTGGCTATGTTATCTGAGATTTAACACACTAGCACTAAAAAGCTTAAAAGATTTTATCTTATAGCAGCCAAGGAGTGTGGTAATAAGGTAAAGGCTGAAATGCATTGTTGGCATAAAAAAATCCAGCGCTTACACTGGATTTCTAACACACCCAGTTTAGTAAGAATTGGCACTGTTGAACTCTTTCTGACAGTGTTATGATAATATACTGCAAAAGACAGAGCTGCCAAGTCTCACACCTGAAAAATAAGACACACTTCATTTGGCGATGGAGAATTTTAAATCCAACTTAAATGTTACCACAATACAATTACGCCTCTCTTAGGATCTGCAATTGTACAGAGTTGAAGTATAGAACTTGTATCTCCAGTATAGCTTAAGTTTATAGTTTATTAACCCCTTAAGTTTTAATATACACTAAGCATTTGGAAGGATAGCCATTACAATTTACTGAGGTACATTTCAAAAGAAAGTAATAATGTCTGATGGGTAATCCAGTGGGTGTGAATCAAAAGAAGCATTTCAAAGATTAAATTTTCAAATGTAAATGAAACAATATTGCGTTGATTTAAATTTCAGGTCAACATTGCATGCTGCGAGACTTCCAACAGCATTGCAGAAAGAAGTGCTCTGTTAGGGATAGACAAACCTTAAGGAGTTGGAGATTTTGTGAACTTCCCAGCCTGCTTATCAGGTTCATATTACTAATTTGTGAAAATTCTTTTACATTTAAAGCACAAATTCCTCATCCCTGCCCCTCCCAGAATGATTTAACAGAAAAACATGCTTTTTTTTATAGTGATCTTGTGATGTTAAGTAGGAATAGAAGAATAAAAGCTAGGCAGTGGCAAGTGAGGTGTGTGTGTGTGTATGTTGATATATGCTAAATTGGGTGTGTTATACATATATACAGAGACACATACTTTTTTCATTAGACATTTTTCTTGCTGCTTTTAAGGTCTATTTTTCACAGTCTCTAAATTTGATTTTTACTTTAGTCACTCTCACTATGTTTTTCATATTTTATGCTCTTTTTTCAGTTTCTCCTAAGCAGAATATAAAAACAGAGTGTAACGGGGTTCAACTCACCACCATGGTGACTCCTGCTGGCCTTCCTTGGAATTAGCTCAGGGTTGCAAGTGCGCCTCTTCAGGTGGTATCTCTCTCCCGTCATCACTCCTGTCTCCGCATCCAAGACCCGCATCACTCCCTGGACCGCATCATCCTCTTCTGGACACAGCCCTCTGGCTGTGCCCCACTGACTTCTTTCCCCCTCTTCCGGGGGACCAGCAGTCCTAAGTCCAACCACTTGCCTCAGTGGCGATTGCAGTCCCAGTTCTAGCCACTTTTCTCAGTGGCAGACTGCAGTCCATACGCTGGCCACTCCCCTCACCAAAGCAGGGCCCGCTACTCCGGCTCCCGACCCAGGGACGCTATAGCAGGCAGCCACGTTCTGCCCCTCCTCCAACTCCGCCATCTCCTTCCCTGGGCCACTTCCCCACAGCCCCAGCACCTCCTCCTTGTATCAGGGCCTCAGTCGGGTAGGTATCAGCCTGGAGCTTCCTCATACTCTGCTGACCCTGCCCACCACTGCTTTGTCCATGGTTCTCCTCCCTCAAACTGCCCCCAGGAACTGACTGCCCCCTGCTCTGCTCAGAGGCCCTTTCTTGTATGGGCCAGTCTGGCCCTGATTGGCTCCTCCAATAAACCTTCCCCTAATTGACTGGCACTACAAGCCTTTTCCTTATTGGCTGCCTCCTGTGCAGCATCCCCAGGGTTGCTTTAACCCCTTACATACCAGTGAGGGGCAGCCGCCCAACCACACACCTGGGGGAGAGGGCGTTTCTATTTTCCCAGCTTCCCCCACAGCTGGGCCCACAGAATGTCTTGCTCTCTACCAAGAGGAGCAGCCTGCCTCCCTCTTCCAGGGTCTGGGTCCCCACTGTAACATGTCCTGTTCCTACATGGGTTCCCTCTTTCTCTGGGTCCTCTCTGCCCCAATCATTTTACCTATCACCTCCCTACCTCCCACCTACTGGGCATGGGGAGAGTTGTCTATCAGGACCTCGGTCTTCACTGCGCCTCTGAGCAGTCCCTGACCAAGCCCGGCTTTCAGGCATCCCCCTCCTTCTCCTCCGGGGGCATTGCCTTTTTATGTGGCCCTTCTCATGGCACTGGAAGCACATCTCTTGTCTCCCCTTGGCCATGGCTCTCTCATGGTCCTCCTTTTGCTTGGCCCCTTCCCCAGGTTAGCCTTACCCCTACAGCCCAGAGACCACTGCCTCTGCACATGTCCCTGTTGTCCACAGGTCCAAATGCCCGATCCCTCCCTATTCTCCTCACAGGGAGGGTCTCTCTTGGGCTCTTTCACTTTCCTGTTCTCTGAGTGGGGTCTCTGTTCCCCATCCCAGTAGGAGCACTCCCTCTTAATGTGTCCCAGTCACCCACAGGCGAAACATTCTCTTGGCCTCCTGGTCCTGGTGCCTGGCTTCCCCTCTCGTTCCCTGCGACTCTCACGGACTCCCCTTTGCAGCGACTTAAACAGGCACAGCTGCTGTTTTGCTAACCTAGCCATATAGGTGTGCAGGTGCTCCTGTATCTCCCACTGTTTCTGATGGGTGGTGAGCACCTGCTGTAGCAGAGTCTGAAGCTGCCCTTGCGGCCTGTCTACCCCTTCTCGCAGGGGCACCACCTTCAGAGTCCAGTTTGGGAAGGCCTCAGAACCCTCCACAAAGAAGGCCTCGGTATTCCCCAATTCCATTCTCCATCTTACATATTCCTTAATTGCTCAAATAGGCGATAGTCCCCACAGTCTTCTATCTTGCCTTTATATCAGTGGTGACCATGTGCCCGCATTTTCCACCATGTGTAACAGGGTTTGACTCACCACCATGGCACCTCCTGCTGGCTGTCCTGGAAATTAGCTCAGGTGTCTCTCTCCCATCATTACTCCTGTCTCGGCATCCAGGACCCACATTGCTCCCTGGACTGCATCATCCTCTTCTGGACATAGCCCTCCGGCTGTGCCCCACGTGGTTCTTTCCCCCCATTCCGGGGGACTGACAGTCCTGAGTCCAACCACTTGCCTCAATGGCAATATGCAGTCCCAGTAGTAGCCACTAATCTCAGTGGCAGACTTCAGTCCATACACTGGCCACTCCGCTCAGTGGCAAGTGGGGCAAAAGTGGGGGGGCAGGCCCGCCCGCTACTCCAGGTCCCCAGCTAGGGACCCTATAGCCAGCAGCCACATGCTGCTCCTCCTCCAACTCTGCCATCTCCTGCCCTGGACCACTTCCCCACAGCCCCAGCACCTCTCCTCTGCCCTTGTATCAGGGCCTCAGTTGGGCAGGCGTCAACCTGGAACTTCCTCATACTCTGCTGACCCTGCCCAGCACTGCTCTATCCATTGTGCTCCAGCCCTCTAAGCAGCCAGTCCTTCTCCCTCAAACTCCAGGGAGTGACTGCCCTCTGCTCTGCTCAGCGACCCCTTCTTAAATGGGGCAGCCTGGCTCTGATTGGATCCTCCAATAAACTTTCCTCTAATTGGCTGGCACTACATGCCTTTTCCTTATTGGCTGCTTCCAACGCAGCATCCCCAGGGTTGCTTTAACCCCTTACATACCAAAGAAGGGCAGCCGCCCCATCACACAGAGACATTCAAATTCAAGCATAACATTTGGTTTATTATTATGGGCATCCAAAATTTTACTTTAAAAAGGAAAATTATATATAAAAAGGGAATAGAAATAATTTTGATAAGGTTTTAGCAAGAGTTAAATAAACAAGCTAAACTGTGGCAAGGTATTTTTCTCTGGGCCTTTCAGCGTGGTGGGTACATTATGTAAAGACTATAAGCAGAGCTGGTCAGGAATTTTCTGTTGAAATGTTGTTGTTGTTGTTTTTCATCTGAAAATGTGGCTTCTGCTAAACTGAAATTTTCCTCAGGGAAATGTCTATATTCCTGATTTTTTTTTTTTTTTTTTATCTAAACAAAATGTTTTGTTTCAGGTCAGGTTATCCTGAGTCAAAATATTCAAGTTTGTCAAACCAAATTGAAATATTTAATTTTAGTTCTGTTCAACATTAGTCTATTCCACCTAAGCAGCCATGGTGCCTCATGCTCCTCTTCTCTCCATGCGCCGATTTCCTTGGCTAGATTACATCTCCAATGATGAAGCATGGTTCACCCTCTAAACCACTGTGGTTCATCAGGGAATTGCCATCACTGCAGGACATAATAGTTGATGTAGGCCTGCTGGGGCTAACAGGGGAAAACTGGGGCATGAGGCTCTAGAACTACAACTCCTCTAAGGGCTGGTCTACACTGGGGGGGGGGAATCGGTCCAAGATACGCAACTTCAGCTACGCGAATAGCGTAGCTGAAGTCGAAGTATCTTGGATCGAATTATCTGGGGTCCAGACGGCGCGGGATCGATGGCCGCGGCTCCCCCGTCGACTGCGCTACTGCTGCTCGCTCTGGTGGAGTTCCGGAGTCGACGGTGAGCGCGTTTGGGGATCGATATATCGTGTCTTAACGAGACGCGATATATCGATCCCGGATAAATCGATTGCTACCCGCCGATACGGCGGGTAGTGAAGACATACCCTTAGGCAGTGAAGCAGCTTAAGTGGAAACAGTTTAATGTCTAACTAACCCAAAACAAAAAATTTTGACATTTCCCAATTGAAAATTTTCAGAATCTTTTGTTGTATGAAACATTCTGCTATTTCAATTTTTATTTCAATTTGTAATTAAAACAAATGTTAAAGTACTGGAATTTTCCATGGGATGGAAATTCCAATTTTATTTAATCTCTAGTTATAAGTACATCCACTGGGCCAAATTATACACTGGTATAAATCAATATGTATAAAAAGTGAGGATACTACTTAGCAATTTAAATTTGGTTCCATTGTTTTCATTTTTTTCCATGCTATATGAATTGTTTTTTAAACTATTTACATTTGCACAAAAATATATTTGCTTACCTTCCTCTGTGGAAATGTATTCACAAGAGAAGTGGAAAATGTTCTTAACTTAATCTAAAATGGATATTCCCTTCAGTAAACAGGTGAGCAGCTAGGTCATTTTCTACGCATTTAATGAATGAGGTTTGATTTAATCTGTGGTGTATTGGCATTTCTAAACTACTAGACAAGTGAAGGTTTAGAATTATATTTTGCTCATACTCTCCTGGCTATTTGTGTAGCTATGCAATATAGTCGTATATAATGCTGCACTGATTTTCAAGGACACAAATTGGCAGTTAGGCACCTAACTTTTGTTGACTTTCAATAGGAGGGAAGTGCCTAACTGACATTTATGTGTTTGAAAATCTCCCCACATACAGATAAGTAAACTTAGTCCACAGTCATGCAGAAACTGGAACCTACACATGTAGTGATGGCCCAGTAATTTTTGTTAGAGTTTTAATTGCACCTACCAGAAATTGTGGCACGGAAGCTATGTGTGAAGAAAAAGCAGACACCGCTAGTACTGTAGAATTATTCCCTCCTTGTGCTGCTGATGGCAGCAGCAGGATTTTCAAAAATGCCTCATGAAATAGGACACAGTGGAATTACAGAGCCCAGTGCAGAGCAACAGCTAGGACCCAGGACCTTTAACTTGATATGATCTTTTGGCCACTCTAGACCAGAACAAGAAAAAGTTTCTTTTACTTCCTGTCCCTGTAGGTCTCCTGATTCCTTGAGAACCTGGGTCAGTCTCTACTTTTTCTGTATAAAATGGCTGGTCTAATGATGAGTCAATGTCAGACAACTGGTGTGGCCTGGGCACCTACTGGAGACGCTACTGGGCCCAGTCTTTTGGGGCTGAAGTTCCCATTTGTCCCCATGGTGCCACTTTGGACTTTCCTTGGTGGTTGCATTATCCAGGACATGCCCCAACTTACCCCGGGTGTCAAGTGCAAATTTTAGTACATGCAACTCAGGTGAGCCCCAGTTGTACTATCCCAGTTGTGCAGATGAGAAAAAACAAAACATTTTTTAATCGCTGTTTAAAGTGACTGCTATTGTCCAGTTTAGTACATTAAAAGTTTTGAAAAATCTAACTATGTGTGTGTATATATATAAAACCATGTTATATATAAGGTTGCTAATGGCTTGCACTTCTAGTAAAGCAGCCATCTGAGACACTCAAAGTGCTTTGCAGACATTAAGGAATTAAGCTTCACAACAACCCTGTGTGGAAGGTACAACTTGATATCCCCATTTTACAAATGCACAAACTGGATCACTGACTGACTGGCTTAGTGACTTGCCTAAGGTTCCATAGGAAACTCTGGCAGAGCTCAGAACAGAACCCAGATTCTCTCAATCCTCTGCTTTGGCCATGCTTCAAAACAAGATGTTCTACATGGGGATGTAATTCATTTTCTACATTACTGGAAAACAGAACACATGCTAGGTATGTGAAAATCAGAGAATACTCTTGGCTGATGTGAAGACAGCAACAATACAGTGTGTACTATTTCCCCGTGTTCTCAAGAACACTGTTGAAAACTAAGAAGACTATCTGGCTAATGTGATTATTTCACTCTTGAACAGAACACAAAGAAATTTTCAAAATGTCCAGTACTCAAGGCTTGCTCAGTACTGAACTGGACGTGTTTGCACATGCTCACCTATGCTTTACCTTTATCATTAAAGCAAGTCTTACCTACTGCTTGTTGTTAGAAACAGACTGAATGAATTCACAATAATTCAGGTAGCTGCAAACTTTGGCTAATTCTGCTAATTCATGAACACTTACCCCTATGTACACTTCCTGTTCTCTGTATCTTGACAGCTCGAAAAGTCATTATCTGAATGGATAGGTTCACATCTGTCAGCTGGGAAAGCAATTACCTAAATTGAGAGCAGTTGTTTTAGTGTAAAATGGGTAAGTATGTCTCTTTAAATTTCTTAGGAAATTGTCATTTTATTATTTAGTCAGTTTATGATGATGTGCTGTAAACAAGACAAAACTAAACAGTGACAAAATGTCAACTTCCTGATGAAAACTGACATAGGTAAACACTATGCATAATGTAGCCCTTTAAAAACCAGAAATGAATTATTTGGAAGAAAGGATCCTTTTATTATAACAAGTATCACTCTAAAAATTGAAACAAAATACATGATCAGAATACTTTGTAAATAATGTGCTCTTGGAAGCACTTTATTTCCTTTTGTTTTTCTTTGTCTCTCTTCCTTTCCACTCATTCATCATACCCCATTGTTATTTCTTGTCCTGTTGTCAGGGTCAGAGTTTATCATTTGTGATGTAAGCACAATTCTAGGGAGTCGATCCCGAATTCCTGATGAACCCCCAAGTTCTCCCATTGAAGTTGGGAGGAGTTTTGGATGTTCGGGGAATACAGATATCACCCCAGGGTGATATTTGCTTATGGGAAAAAATATAAATGTAGACAAAAAAAATTTCAATATAAAAAAAAAAAAAAAAAGCCTGCTCTTCCTCCTCCTCCTCTCTGGCCAACTTTCTTTTTGCAAGTGTCAGCTTTCTTTTCTTTTTTAGGTCTATCTGAACTGCCTTTAATTTCTGTGACAAATAGTGATAATAATTCTTTCACAGTTTTGCACATCCATGAAAACTTGTTTCCACCCTCTGTTTCAGAGAGATTTTTTTTTAATGTAGCCCAGGTCCAAGATTTTCAAAAATCAGAGCTAAACTTAGACTTTTACATCCATACTTAGACACCTGACTAAGTAGCCTGATTTTCACATATTATGAGACCAAGAGGTTTCACTGATTTCTGTGGGAGCTCTGGGTGTTCTGCACCTCTAAAACTAAGGCTACTTATTTAGATGCCGCGTATGGTTTAAGAAGCTAACTGTTTTATTATATTGAAAAAATAATAAAGCTCATTATTGAAAATCTTGGCCCAGGTCTGTTCAGATACAATCCTACAAGTGTAGGGCTGGAAGGGACTCTGGAAGATCATCTAGTCCAGGGGTGCCTGTAATGGGGTGTCCACGCCATACTAACTGATGTTAGGGGTTAATGTAACCCTAGGGCAGCTGCACAAAAAACAGCCAATAGGAGAGGGGCTGTGAGGAGCAGCCAATCAGGGCTGGGCAGGCCTATATAAGAAGAGCTGCCCGGAAGAACAGGTTCAGTTGCTCTCTGGAGCTTGAGGAGGGAGGCCTGGCTGCCTTGCAGAAGGAAGAATGCTAGCACCTCAGACAGAGCAGTGCTGGCCAGGATCAGAGGAGTGAAAGTGAGCTCCTCTCTGACTGCTAAAACTGGCATGCTTAACTCTGAGATAAAGGCAGAGAAGGTGCTGGGGCTGTGGGGAAATGGCCCGGGGAAGTAGACTGAGCAGTTGAAGGGGATGCAGCACATGGCTGCCATCTACACGGTCCCTGGGCCAGGACCTGGCATAGTGGGTGGGCCTGGATCTTGTCCCACCCCCCCAGTCGCCACTGAAGAAGTGGCTGGACCGTTGGACTGCAATACTGTCCCCCTGGAAGGGGAGAGCACAGAGTGTGGCACAGCCGAAGGGCTGTATCTTGAAGAGGATACCCACAGTCCTTGAAGCAACATGGGTCCAGGAATAGAAGTGACAGCAGGTGAGACATCACAGAGAGTCGGTGAACTGACCTGTGAGCTGATCCACAAGGTCACCAGCAGGAGGTGCTAGCGTGGTGAGTTGCACCCCATCACAGTGTCCAACCTATGGCCTGCGGGCCATACATAGCCCACCAGAGCATTTCATAAGGCCTATGGTCTGCTTCAACACAATCTACTAACAGCTGATCCCTTAGTGTTTTGTCATCGTTTACATCATTTTAGTGTACACAAGTGTGTAAATAGACAATACTGTACATAGAAACTACCTATCTAATTACATATGAAACAAGCTGAACTTAAAATATAAATCAATACAGGTGACTTTAAATCTTAATAAAATATGTAGAATCTGTTTGGCCCATGCAAGATTGTGCTTGGGTTTATGTGGCCCTCCTGTGAAATAAGGTTGGGCACCACTGTCCATCCTCACATTCTGAGGCAGGACCAAGTAAGCCTATGCCATCCCTGGCAGGTGTTTGTCTAACTGCTCTTAAAAATTTCCAGTGACAGTGATTTCCATAACCTCCCTTAGAAACCTATGCTTTAAGTTAAAACATTATTGCTGTGTTATTGGAGGACATGGCTAAAATGGCTATTTTTAATATATGCATTTGTTTTAGATACATTTATAATGTTTTCACGCTAACATGAATAATGTGAGGGAAAGATTGACTCTTCTTTTGCTCTGCAGGTGAGAGCACTGGTGGTAAAGGGGACAGGTGCTCATGTTGGCCTTCTGGCTTGGCCTGGGAAATCCATTCTCAGGAAATGTCCAGCCCAATATTGCAAATTCAGGAGTTTCAGATAGTGTAAATGATGTTTGGGGTGAATAAATTGATTTTAGGGCATGATGATTGTCTGAACCAAAGCACGAGACCTTTTGAGCTTTGTCATCACTTGGCATTGTGTCACATTCTGTTATTACCTGATGTAGCATGTCATAATACTGATGCACCAACCATTTATTATTTTTAGAGGTATTATTCAGTGATGCCCCTAGCTACTGTAACTTCAAATTTATCTTGTGATATATCACAAGCTATTACATCATGAGATGTTACACAGCCCCTGTATTTTATTAAACAAGAGACATCTCATTAAATCTTGTGATGTAGCCAATTTGTAACTCAGAAATTAATTCACATCACCATTGTAAAGGGTTCCAAAAATATTCCTGCTTTCTGATGGGCTAACCCAGTGGTTCTCAACCAGGGGTATGTGTACCCCTGGGGGGATGCAAAGGTCTTCCAGGGGATACATCAACTCATCTAGCTATTTGCCTAGTTTTACAACAGGCTACGTAAAATGCACTAGCGAAGTCAGTACAAACTAAAATTTCTTACAGACAATGACTTGTTTACATTGCTCTATATACTATACACTGAAATGCAAGTACAATATTTATATTCCAATTGATTTATTTTATAAATATATAATAAAAATAAGAAAGTAAGCAATTTTTCAGTAATAGTGTGCTGTGACATTTTTGTACTTTTATGTCTGATTTTGTAAGCAAGTCGTTTTTATGTGAGGTGAAACTTGGGGGTACGCAAGACAAATCAGACTCATGAAAGGGGTACAGTAGTCTGGAAAGGTTGAGAGCCACTGGGCTAATCAAGGGAGGAGACCTGACTTTTTAATCTCCTCTCATGTTAATCTCATTGGGGGAGAGAATTTTGTCTAGGGCTCAGACTTGCATCCAATAGACTTCTTTTACTTTGAAGCCTGGGTCAAACTTGACATTCAAGGTTTTGGCATCTTCCCCTTCTCCTTTAATATACCAGACTATCAGTGCTCTTTTTATAATCTATTGTTCCCATTAGGACTGTACAAAAGTTTCCCCAGTGTTGGCAACAAACAAACAAACAAACAAAAACCCAAGCCTGCAAAACTGTTTCCATGGCTTTGTGTACATTCTGTGTATTTGCCTTGAACGTGAAAGGCAGTTTTCTACAATGAAAAGAAAAGGGGCTAACTGAGGTACCTTCCTTTCCACCTGCATAATATACTGTGACTTCCCAGGGTTGTCTTTTTTTGGAGGCTTCAGAAACTATGTAATGTGTGGAACAGCTGGAACAGCTAAATGCATTTGCTAGTATCCGTTCCTCATATAAAATGCTGCATTCACACATGGAAGGGCCTGGTGTAGTTCCCATTATTGCAGTCAATGGCAAGGCTCCCATTGCCTTCAATAAAAGAATTGGACCCAGACTGGGTGACTGTACAAGCAAATACTCATTTGCTACTGCAGTTATCCTCGCTGCAAGCACATAGTGGGTTTAATAAAAGCATTGTTGCCACCTCCCTCCCCACCCCGCAAAAAAAGGTGTGCCCACGGGAGCACACACCAAGTGGGGGTTGAAAGTTAGGCCTGGATCCTGTAGTTTATTTTGCACAGGTGGTTGGTTCCCTGTGCCTGGGCAGAGCCCCACTGACTTCAGTGTGACTGTGTGGACACAGGGGTCTGGCCGTTAAAAATCAATTGGGGCTTAGTCTTACATTATGGGATATAGAGGAAGATCTTCCCAGTTAGGTGCCTTGCCTCAAATATATTCTAAAGGGGGGGGGGGGACCTTTAATTTATTTGTGAAATGAAAATGTGGAGATGCCCATCTGTTGGTCCAAATTGGCATGTTCATCTGATTCTTTTGCAAAGCTGAGTGTGGGAATGCATCTTCAAAACTGCTTATTAAAGGATCACTATAATGGAACAATAGAAACGCAATGGGCTAGAAAATGAGGTTCTCATCCAGCTTCTTCTGATGCAGATTGGATCCCTACAGTGTATTTTCTAGTGTCTTTTTCAGTCTAGTTTTACATGACCCAACAGTTGGTGAGGTTTCCACATCTTCGCTTAAAAAGCCATTCAACAGTCTAATAACTGGTACATATACTAAGGTAACTGATGAATTACTCTCATTTTAATTGCCCTTTTTACTATAACGTCTATAGAACGATTGCCTTGGTAACGTTCTTTTGATTTTTTTTTTTCTCACAGCAAGTATTTTTGCAGCTTATTCTTAGAAAAGGATACTGTGTTGTATCTGTGTACACATTTTTCTAGTGGGTTTGATTTTCTACAGTCTTGCATCTTGTATAGTCATTAACACCTCTCCAAAGTGGGTGTATAATGCTACCCTGTCAGAATGCTTACATTTTTACCCATTTGGGACAGGCATAAATAATTACAAAAGGTATAAGGCACTGGAGAATCAGGCCAGTATATATGGTAGTAATGGAAATATCAAACATGTTGAATGTGAAACATAATGAAATGCAGTCTTACCACACATTTAGTTTACAGTAGAAGCCACTGTGTGATAAATGCTATCTAGAGGTGCATTGTTTACAAAAGAGTCTCTATCTTAAAATCCCACACTGTAGTTGTTTAAATTGGTAATGCTGCATCATGCATGATGCATCTTACACTGGACAAGAAGCTATGGGTACCAAGTGGCACAATGTAAGCTGACATAACCTCATGCGATGTGATAGACGTGCCACATTGTGTCACCAATTTAAACCCCTGAATGGCATCTCACTGGAGTGCCTGAAGCCAGGCTTTTTAAAGCCCATTTTCATCAAGGGAATGTCAGGATACGTGTTGCATATACAGTAAGACTATCCAAGTAGCTGTTTATAAGATGCAATAGATGTATGCCACCTTGAGATTTTTTTTACACCAGTACCTGGATTAAAGAGTTGCTTGTCATATCTTTACTATTCTTTGTTTACTGATTTATGTTTAATAAAATGTCCTGCCAAGTGTTGCTGTCTGAGACTCTGCCCTCTTTAGGAATTGTAACCATTGTGTTCATTTGTCTACAGCCTTCAGCCTCTTTTATGGTAGGTATTCAGGTACGGAGCTGTTTGAAAAATTGGAGGGTTTATGCTGTGGCAAATTTTGACTTTTTAGGGGAAAAAAATAAAAAAAATTCAGCTGAAAAGTGATTTTTTTTTTAATGAAATGGTACCTCATGAGAGTTAAGAACATAATGATGTTCCTCAGGGGACTTGTAGTTCAGGTGCCTCATGCTTCCTTTCTCCTCTATAAACAGGGCTTCCTATCCAGGTTATACCTCCCATGATGTACCATGATCTCCCCACTTGTTAAGGAGAGGTGGTGCATCATAGCATTCACATGCCTGTGGTGCAGCATGGGAAATGAAATCCAGCTGGGGAGTCCCATAAAGGAGAATGGAAGCATGAGTCAACCAAACTACAATGCCTATGAGACATTTCAGCACTGAGCGTATTTCAGTTTTCAGCTAAAATATTTCTGGGTTTGGGTGCTCTATTTTTTTTAAATCTTTTTTTAATGCAGAAAGCATGTATTTTTCATGAAAAATTTCATTTAGTCAAAAACCCAATTGTCAATCAAAATTTTCAACCAGCACTCCTCAACCAAGGAAAATTCACATAGGTAGCTCTTGTCGGTGGGGAATGTAGCTGGTAGTGTTTTCCTAGGGGACTAAAAAGGAAGGTCCCTTTGTGCACCTGGCAAGTATCCACAGGGTTTAGGGCAGTATTTCCTATGAGTTGCTGGCCATCTAATGCACTTTTTCTTTTTGACTCACTAGATTGACAGACCGTGGGTGAGATATAGCTGAAGGCACTTCTTTTTATTCCCATGGAGTTGTATGACTCATTTGTTTCTCTCCACTCATTTTTATTCCATTTGGGAAGATAAGGGCTTTTAACTTCGTATCATATTTATCAGGTAAGTCTCTCTTCATTTGTTTTCCTTTGAATTTTCTGTCTTGTGTAGCTTTTCATGATCATGTTTTACTGCATCCATACCACTCCTGAAGATTTTCTGAATCGTTGGACTCCTTCCTCTTCTTCAACAGATTAGGTACTCTCCTTCTGCAAATATTAAATTAGCTGACATTGTTTTTCTTGCATCACAAGCAAAAATCCCTTAACTTTAATTTCCAACTTTAAATAGCTAAATTGTGATCAATGGCAATGTTGAGTCCCTGGTACAGTAACCCATCCTATAGGGAGCGCTCAAAGCTGCAAGTGATTGCTAAACAGCTAATTGGGGTCGTGCTAATTATCTTCAGAACTCACACTTCAGCTTCTGAATGGTTTTTGCACTGAATTTTCTTAACAATAAGGACAATTCACTTAAGCAAAGCCATTGGTTTTCACATTATTGAATTCCCTTTCTACCATTTTCTTTGCAAGAATTAGGTTGTTAAACGCATGCCGTTGAAGATAAAAAAACAAACAAAAAAACAACAAATAATTTTGGGGTGAAGGTTCTGCCCCTATGATAATTGAATGCAGTGCCGGGCTTCTATCTGGTTATCATCAAACTTTATTGAAACAGTAGCTGTCCAACAGGATTATAAGACTATACATTTGAATGTACAAGGTTGTGAAGAAGAACGTATGCTAATTTTAAATCAGAAAGATGAAGTAAAGTAGGCTGAATGAAAAACTTTCAAAAGTCCATGTAATATTATAAAGGGAGCTTTATTTGCAAACAAGCTATCAACATTTGTATCTATATTCCCACTCATGATATATAAACACAGACTTGGCAACTCACCAAGGTGGAGCATGAGAAGATAAAAGCTGGAAAATTAGGTCTGAAAAGTTGTTTTTACCTGGATAGAAGAAAAGGATAAGAGAGAAAATCATGGAAAAAGGAATCTTGAATTTCTAGGACGATGGTAATATTGGAGTTGACTGGTATAAAAAGAAGAGCTAGAAGTTTTACCATTGGTATAGTCATATGTATGGTCCGTGATATAACAATCATCAGTGAAGATATGGACATGTGACTTGGGATGCTTTATAGCACCTTCTTGGCTTTGTTTAGCCCAGGACAGCAATACTTGGTGACGCTGTTGGGAGGCCTTCATCTTGCTCAGTTTAACAAAACAAAACTAAGGACTGCTGTATGTTCTCCAAAAATATTATTTGCTTAACTCCATTAGGTTAACATGACCCTGTGTTTTTGGTACTCACAAAGAGAGATGAAGGAATTCTATCTTGGAATGAAAATGAAGTTATTTTTCCATATTGTAAAATAATTCACAATTATGGAATTTTAATATTCTATGAAAATTAGCTCTTGTAAACTGCAACTGCCTAGTTTCACACAGCTGCAACACTAGGAAGCTAATAAACCAAACAACAAAGATGCTGACTGTCTAAATTGTGAGCGCGATGATGTGGATGGTAATAAAATACTCCTTTACAATGGAGGATGGAAAACACTCTAGTTTTATTAACTATGTAGTTTTAATTAGCAGTAAAGTACAAATTGGACAATGAGATTTTCTTTTTTCATTATATATTTAGATTTCAGCCCTTAAGTGTCTGACTAGGTGAGAACAACAGTTCTTCAAGTGATTGTACATGTCCATTCCACTGTAGGTGTCTGTGCCCTCCTGTGCAGAGTTGTCAGAGAGATTTACCCATAACAGTACCTGTCGGGGCAGACTGAGCATCCTCTGCTGTCTTATGCACACTACTCAGGCATAAGAGGCAGAGTTGCCCGGACCACCCTCAGTTCCTCCCTACCACACATGATGGTTGTTGGAGTTCCCAGTCTTTGCTTGGTTGGTAGGTTAGTACAAAAATAAATAAATAAAATAAAAGCTTTTGTTGTTTTGTATGGTTCCAGCATTCAGTTTGGACACCGTCCCCAGTACCAGACATATGCTGCGCTCTCCAGGTTTCAAGCCCTGCCACTCTTGTGGTAGGGAAATGCCTAGCAGTGACCCTCACCGCAGCTGCCTTAAGTGTTTGAGGGACACTCATGTGAGTGTCAAGTGTGGTATTTGTAAGGGCTTTAAGCCCTATTTTTTTAAAAAAGACAGGGCAGCCAGATTAAAATATGAGCTGCTGGAATCAATGTTACGTCCTCCATCTGAGCCATCTCTCTCAGTCCAGGTGCCAAGCAGCTTGGCATTGGTCCATAGCATGCCTCTGGCATCACCACTACTGAAGAAGAGACATCAGAAATCAGACTCGGCACTGGGATTGTTGAAAGATGAGAAGAAGGTGAGGTGTTATAAAGGTTTTGGAGGATATTCAAAGAGGAAGAACTCCCCAGAGTACACCTCTAAACCAGGGAGTTTGTTGACTCAAGAGCCCAGTGTGGGCCTTACAAGACTGGCTCCTGAAGTACCTTCATCCACATGTCCTCACTCCTTGGTACCACATAGTGTCTTCCTGGTACCATCTACTCCTGAGGTTTGAGGCTCCGAGAGAATTATTAAACCTCTCTGTGCCACCGTCACCAGCAGTTCAAGACTCATCTGGCACTGGCACCCGAGGTTCCACCCTCAGCGCCTTCACCTCCACAATGGGCAGCTCCATCAGATTTGGCCATCAGAGTACCAGTTAGTCCAGTACCATCTAGGGGAAAGCCACAAATGATATTCCCAGTTCCCCTTTCTTCAGAGTATGAGCTGTCTTCTTCAACAGTACCAATAGCTACGGCATCACCATGATCACAAGAAGCTTCTTTATCTGACTATGGGATACATAGGAACCCAGTTCAACCTAGCTGTTCCCATCAGAGGGGATATATCACCTGCCTGCCCTGGTTTCAGTCTCAGTACCAGCAGAGGGCTTATAGGAGGGACCCTTGGGCTATGCATAGCTGGGGACCAGGGCTGTAGCAGTTGCCCTTTTGGAACCAGTGGGGCTTTCCTCCTCAATCAAGAGCATCCGCACAGCCACCTCCATCTACTGGGAATCAGGAGCAGTAATGCCACAAACACCATGATGTCGGTACCAAGCCCGCCACTGAGCAGAGTTACGAACCCTCTCACGAACAGCCACAAGAGGAGCCTATTTCCCCACTTCCTGATGATTGTTAGACTCATCAAGAGCTGTTGAGGAGGATGGCTATGGCCCTAGACATCCAGACAGAGGAGAACCGGGAAAAATACCACAGACTGGTGAATATTTTGACATCTGTGTTTCCAGCCAGAATAGCTCTCCCTATAAATGAGGCTATCTTAGAGGCTACCAAGGTCCTTTAATAGACCCCCAGCTTCCCTGCCTCTAAGTGAAAACACAGAGTGCAGAGATGGAATTATGTCCCCTCTCAGGAGTTTGAGCACATATATAACCATACTTCTCCAGGTCCCTTATAGTGGCAGCAGCCAAGATAGGTGCACCAAGCATCAACCCTCAAAAATAAGGACGACAAGAAGCAGGATTTATTTGGGAGGAAGATTTATTCTACAGACAGATTACAGCTTCATATTGCAAACCAGCAAGCTTTTCTGGGGGACTATAATTTCACCATATGGGATACGGTTTTGAAGATGAAAAACAAGATCCCAAATGAGTTCCAGTCTTTAAAAGAGGAGGGCAAGTTGGTCACCAGAATGGCTTTCCAGGCAGGTCTTGATGCAGCAGATTCTGCAGCTCACAGCATGGCCTCTGTAATTACGATGAGGTTCTCATCCTGGTTACGCTCTTCTGGTCTCACTGCAGAGGTGCAACAGACAGTTCAAGACTTACCTTTTGAAGGCCATCACTCTTCCCAGAAAAGACAGATGAGACTCTGCATAGTCAAAAAGACTCTAAGCAACCCTGAAATCCCTGGATATGTATACCACAGCAATGAAGTGAAAAGTGTTCCATCCTCATCAGTCTCAGTGTTTTCAGAGTTTGCTCCTTGAGCCCAAGACCTGCCAAAGGTTACGAATGATGACCACCACTGCCATCTGCTTCTGCAGCCGTTAGTTCTTCAAGGAAGGTAGCATCTTTGAAACGCTCATTTTGATGGGCAGCTCGAAAGGAGTGTACCAGTTCCATGAGTTCCATCTTTTCCTTTTCCAATTTTTACAAACTGTCTGTCCCACTTCAGTCATGCCTGTGCCCACATCACAACAGATTGGTGGGTTATAAGCACTGTGACAAAGTTCCTCCTCTATCTTGGTGGGTCCTGCGCTTATTGGTGGATTTTCTTGCCTCAGAGATTCACCATGTGGGTTGGGGAACAGCCCAGAGACCTTCCCCTCTGGAAGAACCCACAGTCCAGGTCAATTGGGAGGTTTGGGGGGAACCTGGGCCCGCCCTCTACTCCGGGTTCCAGCCCAGGGCCCTGTGGACTGCAGCTGTCTATAGTGCCTCCTGTAACAGCTGCATGACAGCTACAACTCCCTGGGCTATTTCCCCATGGCCTCCTCCAAACACCTTCTTTATTCTCACCACAGGACCTTCCTCCTGGTGTCTGATAATGCTTGTGCTCCTCAGTCCTCCAGCAGCACACCCTCTCACTCTCAGCTCCTTGCGCCTCTTGCTCCCAGCTCCTCACACTCCCCCCACAAACTGAAGTGAGCTCCTTTTAAAACCCAGGTGCCCTGATTAGCCTTCCTTAATTGATTCTAGCAGCTTCTTCTTAATTGGCTCCTGGTGTCCTAATTAGCCTGCCTACCTTAACTGGTTCTAGCAGGTTCCTGATTACTCTAGTGCAGCCCCTGCTCTGGTCACTCAGGGAACAGAAAACTACTCATCCAGTGACCAGTATATTTGCCCTCTACCAGACTCCTGTACCCCACTGGTCTGGGTCTGTCACAGCACTGAGAAAGTGGGATGTACACTCCATTTTATTTCAACTCTCCTCCCATTCTCCTTCCCTGCCCCTCTTCAGGGACCCCCTCTCTCATGAGACAGTATTACTGCAAGAGATACAATTGCTTTTCCTTGTTGAAACTATAGAAGTCAGCAGAAATGAGTTTTATTCCTAGTACTTTCTGATCCCAAAGCCAAAAGAGGATCTCAGGCCTATTTTAGATCTAAGGCATTTAAACAAGTTCTTGAAAACATCAACATTCTGGATGGTCACTCTAGCTTCCATTATTCCTTCCCTGGAGCCAGGGGACTGGTACACGTCTCTTGACTTAAAGGATGCCTACTTTCACATGGCAATTCATAAGAGTCACCGAAACTTTGTGAGATTCAGTCAGTGGCTAACAGTATTACTTCACAGTGCTCCCCTGTGATCTCTTGACTGTCCTACATGTTTTTACAAAGTGTATAGTGGTGTATCAGCATTTCTCTGGAGGTAAGGGTCCATATATTCCCTTGCCTGGATGACTGGCTGATAAGAGGTTGATTGCAAGTCACTGGTGGTGTCCAGCATTCACACAATCCAGTCCACCTTTGACATGCTTGGCCTGATCAACTCAAACTGTCTCCAGTCCAGAAAATAGCATTTACTGGAGTAGTTCTGGACTTGACAACAACCAGGGCCTTACTACTGCAAGCAAGATTTCATATGATGCAAAACCTGATTCTGGACTTAAAGATTTATCCTCTCACCACATTGAGAGGTTTAAAGTTGCTCGGGCACTTATATGTTCTGGTACTCCAGACTGCATCTCAGTCGCCTTCAGGGCTTGGTAGCAGAGGTGTATTCTCCAAGAAGGCACCACATAGACATATTAGTGCACATATGAAGTCACATCTTATCCTCTCTAGATTGGTGAATAGACCTGACTAATATCTGCAAGGGAATTCCAGTCTCTTATCTTAGTCACAGATGCCTTGGACCTGGTGGGGGAGGGTGGGGGTCTCATATAGAACCCCTGCAATCACAGTATCTCTGGTCTCCCCAAGATCTCAGTCTACACATAACCTGCAATTCCCTGATGTTTATCTGTTTAGCTTGTATGGTATTCCTTCCTCACATCAGGGGAAGGGGCTTATTGGTGCTGACTGAAAATAACATTTTATGTAAGCAAGCAGGGAGGAGCCCAATCCTCACTGCTCTGGCAGGAAGAAATCCTGCTCTGGGACTTCTGCATCAGCAATTCTGTACTTCTTAAAGCAGCCCAACACCTGGGGCTCAGAATACTCTGACAGATCTCCTGAACAAGTTATTGATCACCATCAATGGTTCCTTTGCCCAGACGTAGCCAGGTCCATTTTTCAGTGCTGGAGAACTCCCCAAGTGGATCTGTTTGCAACAAAGGACAACACAAAATGCCACCAGTCCTGCTCCAGAGCAGACACAGCCCAGGTTCATTGATGGATGCTTTTCTACTGCTGTGGCCAGAGTGTCTGCTGTATGCTTTTCCCCCATGCCTTTTCTGCCCACAGTTCTGGTGCAAGGTCAAGTAGGATGAGGCTTGCCTTATACTGATTGCCCTGACTGACCCCCTCAGCACTGGTTTTCACAGCTCTTGGATCTCTCAATCAGTCCCCCACTGTTTACTCCTACTTCACATGGACCTAGTTTAGCAGAATCATGATTGCCTCCTCCACCCCAGCATTCAGGCCCTTCATCTGATGGCCTGGAGACTTCATGGTTAACATCAGTGGAGGAGTCCTGCTCCAGAGAGGTGCAGGAGATATTGTTGAATAGTAGAAAACCATCAATGAGGACAACTTACCTTGCTAAGTAAAAGAGGTTTTCCATCTGGTTGAGGATGAAAGAGCTCTCCACTATTCTTGCTTCTATTTAGCATGTGCTGGACTATCTTTTGTATATGAAACATGAAGGATTGGTGATTAGTTTGATCAGGGTACACCTAACAGCTTATCAACATTTCACCCCTCCTTTGGCTAACTGCTCCCTTTTTTTCCAACCTACTGGCCATGTGATTTTTAAAGAGTTTGAACAGACTGTTTCCACACATACAGAACCCTATTCCACCATAGAGCCTGAATCTAGTCTTAACGGAGCTGATGGATTCCTCCTTTGAGCCTCTAGTGACCTGCTCTCTGTTGCACATTAAATGCAAGTAGTGTTTTTAGTAGCCATTACATCGGCTAGAAGAGATGGGGAGTTGAGGGCATTAGTATCAGATCCTCTGTATACTGTTTTTACACAGATAAAGTCTACATTCATCCCCATACAAGTTGTATTACTAAAGTGGCCTCCACTTTTCATATCAACCAAGCAGTTTTCTTGCAGATCTTCTTCCCAAAGCCTCATGGTAATAAAGGAAAGGATACACTGCACACTCTAGATGTTAAAAATTTTAACATGTTATCTAGAACAATTTAACCTTTCAGATCTTCATCTCGAATGTTTATTGCATTTGCAGACAGAATGAAGGGCAGTCCGATTTCCATCCAATGGATTTCTTCATGGATATCCAGTTGTTTTTGCCTGTGTTGCCAGATGGCAAACATGAAGCCGACAGAGTATTGGGCCATTTGACTAGATTCCAAGCAGCCTCTGTGGCATTTCTGGCTAACATGCACATATTAGACATTTGCATTGTGGCAATCTGGTCATCACGTCACACATTTGCCTTTCACTACGCAATCTCTCAACAATCTAGAGGTGATGGTGAATTTGGACGAGTGGTCCTCCAGTCCCTCTTCAAATAGGATCCAAATGCACCTCCAGATGGGATTGCTTGGAATGAATATGTGCAATCACTCAAGGCAGAGAAAATGGTTATTAACTTTTCCGTAACTGTTATTCTTCAAGATGTGTTGCACATGTCCGTTCCATGACCCACCCCCCTTCCCTCTCTATTGGAGTTGTTGTGGTAGGAAGGAGCTGAGGGGGATCAGGGGAAGCTCAGCCCTTTACGCTTGCACAGTGTGCACAAGACAGCAGAAGGTGCTCAGGCCTCCCCAATGGGTATCTCTAAGGCTAAATCTCTCTGACAACTGTGCCAGAGCACACAAACCCCTACAATGGAATGGACATGTGCAACACATTTCAAAGAACAACAGTTATGGAAAGGTTAGTATCCGTATTTTTCTCATTGTCTATGTTTGTATTCTGTGACCTCCTACAGCAAGGATGACCATTATGTATGTTGAGGGAGCTTAGGACTATATGTTTAAACAAAGACCATCTGAAAGGGATGTCAGACAACATATAGAGACGTGGTCACAAAAAGCTATCACTTATAAGAGTAATATTCAGTTGCCAGAACTAACTTGCTCCTGACCATAGCAGAAAATTAAACATGAGTATTCTTTATATAAGAAAATATAAGTTATCCCGTGGTCCTCTTGAGTTTGTATAGAAAATAACTATTTTTTCATGTGCTAAAGAAGTGTATCATTCTGGCATTTCTTACAGTGGTCTACAATCCTGGAGTCAGTTCAGAGTAAACAGCCAAAAAGCGCAATCCTTTGATTCAAAGGCACAGGGCACTAGGGAACTAAATAATCCCCCAGCATCATTATGTATTATCTTGGGGGAGGATGGGAGGTTACACAAATCAACATTTGTGGTAGACACATTAAGTGACTACGAGCTTGAGTATCAAAGTTTATTTTATGATGCAATGAGGACAAATAAGGATAAGTGATATTGCATACTTTAAAAATTTGTCACAGAACAGGGAAAACAGTCCCCACCATATGTGATTTTTAAAGTTGACATTTTGAAATCTTGCTGTTATTGAAATGTTCTGTTCTATGAAATGTACTTTTAATATAACTTACATAGCACTTCAGTGCAGTTTACAAATATTAACTAACTCTCAAAATCACTGCAAGGTAGGTATTTCCACCTCCAGTTTACTGCTTGGGGAGAATGAGGTTGGGGGGCCTAAATCATTATACTAAGGCTCCTTTAAACAGTTTTGCCTCTGGTGTAAATGAGAGTGAGGCCCAGAGAGGTTAAAGGACTTATCCTAGCCACAGAGGGAGTCAGTATCAGAGCTGAGAATACTGACTCTCAGTTCTGTGGTCAGATCACTAATCCACCCTTCTCTGTGTGCTATGCAGCTGTATTTGAAGCCGTTCAATAGCTTAGACCTTTTTCTGTAACTCAAGACCTACTTGGCTATTATAGGTAAGTATTCCTGAATTACTGACCCTGTTTTAATAAGACATATTTAATTAAAAGAAAAATCTCTGTTTAAAATTTCCAGTGATTTCCCACCCCCCATGAACTCCACTGTAAAAATCAGTATTTTTTGTGTGATTTCACCGAACTTCGCAAAAGTGTAAATTTCAATGCAGTGTCTGCAACTGGAACACTCACTTGCAACTTGCAAACTAGTTGCCAATGACTATTGTTTAAGCAGTGGGTAACAGAACACAGCTGTTGATTGAGTAGCAAAAACATGTAGGTATTCAAACAGTAGTGTGTTTCATGCTATAGAACATCAGGGGATGAAAAGTAAAGAGAAGGGTGCAGCAATATTTCCTGAAGATAAACTGGAACCATTTGTCCAAGGACGATATTATATGAACTGTATTGGCTGGCATGATAATGATTAATTTCTAGTGTTAGCTAAGAGCACCTGATTGCCAATGTCATTTTGGTAAGGGAGGTAGGATTTTATAATTAACGTAATAATGGCAGCTCTGGCCCCTTATAACCATGTGAGACTACCAGTTCACTATCACTACCTCCTGGGTTAGAGTGCTACAGTGTTTTGTGTCAAAGCTTTTTTTTAAATTTAGAAGCTGTTGTCATTTTTAACACTAAAAGGAAATGAATTCCATTTTTAAACAAATCATGATCTTTTGTAGCTATTAAATATTCCATTCAGGGATGTCAAAGTGGTGTATAAAGGTGGGTAAATTCTATTATTCTTATTTCATGAATGAGTAAACAGGGGCATAAAGAGTTTAAGTGGCATGCCCCAGGTAAGGCAGTCAGGAAGGGCATTTGTAAGAGTACTAGTCAGACCACTAGATCATGCTGCTTTTTCTTTGACAATCCGAGTCATTCCAGATAATAAAGGGAAGGGGCCTCCTACCTGTCAGCCAAATTGTTTATATGAAGTTGATGCCCTAGGTTTTCATTTTTAGGCTGCTTTCACCCAGATCCTCAAAAGAAAAATAAGTGCTTTTGGGTTTTTTATTCAAAACAGCTACTGCATGCAAGTGAATTACAGAAAATGTGAATTTTACAACAAAGTAAACCACAATGTAAAGTAACAAGAATGTTACTTTGAGTTCAACTTTGAATTCCCTAGTGCCTTTTGGGGATGGGAGAGATGGAAGAAGGAGAGAGTGAAAACTCTGTTTTCACTGATTTAATGCAAGTTGTATGTGTTCCTAGAACTGCCCTTTGCCTAAAATGAAGAACCTCAAAAGAATATTCAAATTATGAATTCTGAACATGGATTAAAAACTAGCTTTATTCAGGCTTCAGAACTGTTGGAGCCCCGAGGCCCCAATCCTGCGAAGAAGTAGATACTGGCTTAACTTTTTAAGCATGAGAGAGTCATAAGCCAGAAAAGAAGGTGGAACATGTGAGATTTTTTAGCTGACCACGTGTGAGAGAGCCAGGTTAGGTTGCCTGTAAGTTTTCTTATGAATGAGGGGAGCCTCAATAGGGGGGAATACCTTTCAGTTTGTATACCGTGATGGGTTGAGTGTGGGGAAAACAGTGGAAGGTGGGTTAAACTGCAGTAAGAATTGGGGGTAGAAAGGCACAGGTGCATTGAATTTATATTGACTACTTTTGCAGCAGTTGTGTTGATACAATTACCTTATAGAGGTATGATGAGCTTTTGGGTACTCTTGTATCTGCCTATGCATAGAGTAGTTTGATCTGAGCTCACTAGAGTTACACTAGAAAAAAATATGGTTGTTATAGGCCCATTCTTTTTCGTGCATTTGGGCCAGATTTACAGAAGTATTGTGGCACCTAAAGTTCCAGATAGGTACGTCTAAAAATCCAACTAGGAACCTAACTCTCATTGATTTCAGTGGGAGTTGGGATTTCCAAAAGTGCCTACTAGTCACATGTCTGCATCATTAGGTGCCTAAATACTTTTAAACACCTGGCCCTTTTGCACTACAAAGGGAGGACTAGCCCATAGTATGTGAGAATAGAAGCAAGATATGGTCAGCTACTTTGTCACACTATCTGCCCCCTCTGGGATACTGCTGCTACTACACAATTGTACTACTTTGTGTGGAGACTCTGGAGGTAGTGGTGCTGCTGCTGCTGCAAGAACCTCAGCTATAATTACTGTTTTATCCACCACCACGTATGTACCTCTCAGGAGACTGTAGATGAAACAAGAAGCTCATAGAGCTAAAGATGAACCAAGCTTGTCTATGTTAGATCTTCTTCTTCTTTAAATTGTTACAGAACCATCTGAGTTACAGATAGATGCAATTTAAAGGAAAGTTCATCCAACATTAATAAAATCATGTTTATTATGTTACAGAATACATAAAGTGGTATAAGGCATTTAGTAACTGGTGAATTAGTTTAGAGGTAACAAAGGAAATTAGGGATTCTATAAACTGTGTGTGTATACACACACAAGTAATGAAAAATCTCAGTATTTCAGAAATAACAATGTATTAATAATAGAAATTACTCTTTTTAAAATGTTATAGATAACATAAAGATGGTAAAAACTTACTCATGTTATGGTGTTTTCACAAATGGAATCGTTAACTGTGAAGCAATCCTACAAACCAAGCAGAACATTGATAGTAAGTTCGCTACAGTACACTACAGGATAACATGCTAAAATATAAAATGCATACTATAATGCATAATACAACATATCAAAGATGAGAGAGAATAATTTAAGACAAATAGAAAATATGGCTGTCCGCAATTGCTTTCAGTCTTCAGCATCCTCTTGCAGCAAAACCTCACAATGCAACAACTCTATCTCAATTTCCCTCCCTCTTTGATGAGCAAATTGACATCTAGTTCAATGCCTGAGGGTTCTTTGTTATGACCCTGGCTGGGTCATTAATAGTCTCTCTCCTCTCAGTGTGATAAAAAGTTCAATACGTCAAGAAGCCAGTTATTCTGGAGGACAGGTTAGCAATCCACTGGCCCCCTTGAACATGGCTCACTCATTCACAGTTTTAATAAACCCTTTGCTGGATCTGAAAGTGGCGCCCAGGCCCACCCACTCCTCAGGATTCCAAGTCAGGATCTCTGCATGAAGCGGTCAGAATCAGTCTCTCCTGACCCCTTATGGTTTCCCTGAGCTGCTGTTAAAGGCTCTTACTTTCAGTGTTTCCTCAGCCTCTCTGGCAGCTATCCTGCCCTTCTGACTTGCATCCTTTTTATTTCCCCAGCTGTTGTGAGGCTACCATCCAGCCCCAGCTGAGGAAACAGCCAGTTTCCGTTAACCCTTTAACAGCTGAGGCCTCATGGGACCTGTACACCCCATGATAACGATCTGAACAGTCAGAGAAAGTAACAGAATTGTTTGTTGATGTACAGTGAGGCTCTTAGAGACCAGTGCTCACATTATCAAATGTGCCAGTTTAATGCAATAGTTACAAGATTAAGTTGTTAATTCACAATAACATTTTAACATTAAACATAACAAATATTTAATAAGTATTTTAAGAATAGTCTTAAAAAAAACCTTTGCCAATTTCTTTGTAATGTCAAAATATGCTACACTACATAGCACATTCTTATGTTAGGCCTTTACATTTGGAATCCTATGCGTGGTAAAGGGAATAAATATTTTTCCTGATGAGAAAAATCAAAGCTGCATGCTATTTCAGTGAAGTCAAGCTGACACCTGCAGAGAAGCAAGCCATGACATTTTAGCTGACTGCTTTTCCTCTCTCCCCTCCAGTTGTGGCTTGTTTGTTCATTTTATTTACCCTGACAGACAAAAGGAGCCTAGATGAATGTGTTTAGATGAGGCTTTGGCATACTTTCCCATAATTCATATTTTCTTCTCCCTTGTTTAGTAAGTAGTTCCTACATGCTAGTCTTATCTACATGTGACAGTTCTACAGAGGGAAAATACACTTGAACACATTTGTATTAACTCCAATGCTCCCCGCCTTCCTGATTTCTCAAACATAGCTACATTTATCAAGATAATAAGCTTCAGGTTTCATAATAATAAGAGATCTATTTTCATGTCAGCCTGGCATAGGCCTGACTGACTGAGCTAGTAAGATCCTTAAAAATATGAATTTAGGATCAATAATATTTATAGCCCCATTTATAAAGTAGAAGTCAAAAGCATGTAAAAATACTGAATTTATTAGGGCAACTTACTCTAGGGACTGTACATTTACTAACCTCTAATCCTGCCTCTACTGTTTAGCATCTCTGAGTCTAACAAAACAAAAATAAATTGCAGGTGTTCATTGGGGGAGGGGGGGGGTACATACAGGAAGTCCACAAATTGTCTTGATTGTGTCCTAATATTGCAGATTTTTCTGTATCCATCAACCAGTCTTTTCCTAGCTGCATCTTATTTTTGTTATATTTGTGGATGCCATTAAAGAATACAATAAAGTTATTGCAATGGTATTGAAATACATTTTATTGCATCAATATAAGTTCCATTTACTGTGTAATATGACAGTGCTTAATAATTTTATATTACAAGCATAATTATAGTATCAAATTAGTAATTTTCATAAAGTACTTGCATTAGATGCACATATGATATGATGCAATATATTTCAATTCTCTATGGCACAGTAAGATACACATTCATTTTAACAGGAAAACCAGAGAAGCAGCACACTACAGCATCTGATGGTCCTACTGAAGCATTTTGGAAAGACACCTACCCTTTTTTGGGACACATATTTTACTTAGATTATTCTTGTAAGCCAGATATCCTGGCATCTTTTAAAGTGCTGAAGACATACTGCATTTCAAAATGTGAATGTAGTGGGGCCAGCTCAATCAGGTGGCCCTGATAAGAGGGCTGTGGGCCAGAAGCTGAAGGAGTCTCTCTCTAGTGGTAGAGAGGGAAGGACCTGGCTGCCTGGGAGCTCAGGGTACAGAGAACAGAGCAGGACTGGGGGGAAAGGCCAGAGGAACTGGGGTGCTCCATCCTGGCAAATCCCCAGGCTGCGGCCTTGATAAAAGGCCAAAACAGGTACTGGGGTTGCAGAGGCTGCAGCCCAGGGTTAGGCAGCTGGTCCAACCCCCTTGCCAGTGACGAGTGGCCTTTTACGGACTGCAGTTTGCCCCAGTGAGTGGGGGCTAGATGATCACTGGCAGTAGCCACTGAGTCAAGGTGGGGATAGAGGGTTGGCGGTTACCCTGGGAGGGGAGACCCAGATTGAGGAAAAGGGGCACCGGGGTCCAGGAGGGACATGGGGGCCCTAAGGCCTGCAGAGGGTGCTCCGGGCTGGACAAGAGCCAATTCCCAAGATAACCAGCAGAAGGTGCCGTGCCGGTGAGTCCTCGCTTTGCTACACGTGGTGGAGAACGCGGGCATAGACGGTCACCCCGATACAAGGGGTAGGACAAGGACTGTGGGATTATTGCCCGGATCCAGAAGTTGGGGAACTGAAGGCAGAGGAAATGGCGGACTATTATTGGAGAGCCTGTGTGGCCTGGCTCGCCGAGCAGCAAGCGTAACTGCTTCAGCTGCTGCGGGGGTGGGCACATGGACCTCATCAGGGGCCAGGCACGTGGGGCTGGAGGCTGGTGCCAAGGCCTAAAAGCTGTTTTGCCTGTGGGCGACTGGGACACTACAGACGGGAGTGCCCCTATCGGAATGGAGCAAAGAGGCTCCACCCAGGACAATGTGGAACTGCCAGAGTGTCCCCTGTGAAGTCAACAGGGAGGCTCCAAACATGTTGGGCCTGTGGGGAGCCTGGGCAGAGGAAGAGGGGGTGCCCCTACAGGATTCACAGGGCCCAGGCTAGCCCTGCGGTGCCCAAAGGAAGGCACTGGATGTACTTCCTGTGCCACAAGGGGGGCCAGGTAAGATGGCCTTGCCCCCAGAGAAGGAGGGGGAGACCGGAGGATCAGGCTCGGTCTGAGACTGGCCAAAGAGAAGTGGCAATGTGGACCGAGACTCCCAGAGAGAAAGGGGCTGGGGCATAGAGGCCCCAGCTAAACCTGGGAATCCATGCGGGAGCGGGATGATCTATGGTGGGGACCCAGACAGACAGGGGAACCCATGAAGGAACGGGACCGGGTACAGTGGGGACCCAGATGGTAGAAGAAGGAAGCAGGTTGCTCTTCTTAATAGAAAACCTCCGACAGGAGAGAGACCTCCTGCGGGCCCAGCTGAGAGGGAAGCTGGGGAGATAGAGAATCCCTCCCTTAACGGGGAGGGTGTGTAGTGGGGCAGCTGCCCCACTCCCACAGAACAGGGGTTAAAAGCAGCCCTGGAGAGTGAGAGCAGCTGCGTGAGTAGCTGACCACAGGTGTGGCCAGCTCAATCAGGGCCCAGCTAGATGGTGACTGGCAGTAGCCACTGAGGCAAGGTGGGATAGAGGGTTGGGGGTTACCCTGGGAGGGGAGACCCAGACTGTGGGTTACTGCTGGGGGCAGAACCCAGAGGAAAAGGGGCACCGGGCTCTGGGAGGGACACGGGGGCCCTAAGGCAGGTGAGACACCGGCCTGCAGAGGGCACTCCGGGCTGGACAAGAGCTAATTCCCAAGATAACCATCAGGAGGCACTGTGCCGGTGAGTCCTCACTTCGCTACCGTGAATAACTCTTTTTCTTTAATAATAATAATTTCAAAGGGCAGCATTCTGCTATTGTTCTCACACTGAGCAGTTCCTTACTTTGTGAATAGTCCCATTAATATTAGTGACACTACTCATGGAGAAAAATCCTATTCGTGATAAGGATGGCAGAATTAGGCTCAAATTGTTTGAAAACATAAGCTAGTTCAGCCTCAAAACACCACTGGGTTGTGGATAATGGGATTAGTTTATGTACCACTGAAATGCAGCTTCTTCGAGGGTGGAACACAGCAGCTTTTTAACACGTCACAGCAATACTACACAGCGGTTTTAAGACAAAAAGTGAAGAATAGTGCATCCAGTTGAAACTATCTGTGGAATCTGTGCATGTATATTTTCCTTCAGTGTTTTACATGAATGTTATTACTTGTTCATATACTGATAACCTATGGATTTTAATTCTTCTTCCAGAGTTTGGTTTTTATCTGGAGAGAGAGTGTAGTATCATATCATGCATTTTAAAAGATATCCCAGTATTTTAATAAAAACTTTGAAAGAATCCACCTTAAATACTTGTTTCCTATACTAGAAAGTTCATCAATATCTGGACAGCCATGCACGCAGCTAGGAGGCCAGTCCATTAATGAAATGTTAATGACTGAATTAGACCTGTAATAACAGAAGTAGGATGTACTGCTGTGAGTCCATTAGCATCAGCAGAGCCTGCTGGGGAACAAGTAAACACAACATACAAAGCAAACTTCTACTGATGAAAGGTTTGTGTTGCTATAAAGGTGTTCAAGACCCAGAACTACATGTACAATGCAGTGCTATCCTAAAAGGTTTTCTTAATAGGCATTCTAACCTGATTTACATTTGACAATGAAATAATAAAATGTACAATCCATGCTCCACTGTCCACCCAAACCACACTGACAATAGCAAGAGGGATTGAATAGTGAACCTCCATATTATTGAGGTTCAAATCCAGCCCAGGTTCATTATGGTGAAAAGTTGTTACCACCCGATGGATGTTCGGCCACTGTGGAAAATGAGCTTCATGGTCCCTGACTAAAGACTCAATAGACCTCAAAAATACCACCACTGTAGCTGGCACTATTTACTGATGCTACTAAATGTTTATATCATGCCTTAAAGGTAGATTAAGTGTAACACTTTGATTTCAATGTAAGTTGAACCTAGTTAATGGTTTCATTGGTGATCATTTTGCCCAAACCATTTAGCTAATGTGCCTATCCATAGTCATAAGGTACAGTGGTGGATTGTAGAGAGATGTTAGGGAGGGGGCTAACTGCTGGAATGGGGAACTAAGAGTTCAAACTGCTCCATTTCTTCCCTCCCCCCCAAACTTGAAGTCAACTCCTGCCCACAAAATGGAAGGAAAAATATAGACACCTCCTCTCCGTCTCAAAAATCTCAACTATTTCCCATCCCTCCCCCAAGTCCAAAGGCTGCAACTTTCCCTTTCACAACTGTCAGGCCTCCAGCGGGCTCCTTACAGCTTCTGTAATGTAGCTGTAAATAAAAATTAAAATTATTTGTATCTGCAGCACACTGAAAATTGAAACATTGGGGTCAGCATAGAATAAATAGATTTTAATATAAAATGAATAATCAAAAAATGCTGTATGGTAGTTCTCATATTTCAGTAATGTACTTGAAACTATAGACATCAAAGTCAGAGAGTAAATTCCCACCAGCTATTTAAAAACAAAATTTGCATTAAATGGCAAGTTCCCTGGGCAGAGAACAAGAAGAAGTAGGAGTTGAGCTAGGAAGAGGATCTGAAAAGAGTGGCTAAGATAGAGAGGCGTTCTCTCAGTTTAGTGCCCCCTTTAGTCATTGTGGTGCTACAACAATCTGTTATACATGGCCTATCCCTCTGACCAGGTCACTACTCAATCCATTCCCCTCCGAGGTTGACAGAAGAATCCCAAATAGGAAACCCTTTATACTTTGCCCATGTGTGATTGCTTCTTCTTTTCCAGTTATTGTAGTTCCTCCTGAAAGCCACTCCCTGCCTCTCTCTTACAGCAGCTGGCTGACCCCTCTGTCTCTTGCTTTGGAATAGTCATTCTTTGTCTTCTCATGTAGGAGTTCCCCGCCCCCGCCCAGCCCTCTCTCTCTGTGGCTGGGAGTTATGTTCCATAAAGTCTCAAGCAATAGCTTTCTCCTCCAGACAGGAGTTGCCCCTCGGCAGCTTGGGGTGTGACTTAAATCAGCTGTACGGCTTTTATAAGCTCCATTCTGCTGAGCACCCTTTCCAGTTAGCCTTCCACTCTGGAGAGTTCAGCAGGACAGCCTGCTCCCACCAATGTCTTCTACTGTGAAGGAGGAGGAAGGCTTTATGCTGCTCTCCTGCCAACCCCTTCCCAGTTGGTTGGGTAAGAAGGGAGCCTTGCCCTGCCTTCTGTGTGATGCGTCTGGCCCTTAAAGGTACAGTGTCAGAATTCCTTCCTCAAATGCCACTCAGTCCCAGAACCCTTAGGTCTCTCTCTTTAAAGGGAATGCCAGGAGGCAGGGTGAGCTGACCAGTAGATATTACTGTACTTGATGGCAGACCACCCCCTCACATATGTCCTCCGGAAGCCACTCTATCCCATAGACGGATGTGATCGAAATTAATACCTAGCCGTGAACTCTAGCAAGAGGGTTCTTCTTGCCTGGCTTCCACAAGAAAGTCTCTTAGGTCTTTGGCAATATTAATAATAATTTTAAATACTGACAATCTGTCTAATTTCCAGAGTATTTCAGTTGTAGAATTTTGGTTTGTTGGAAGAAGCAATTGTTTGCTGAACTACTATAACTCTGAAGGACTGGGTAGTGGATACTGATTTCATTATGAAGAACACAGTGAGCTGATTATGTGAGCTAAAGAAATAAATATGATATGCACAAAATAAATCAATAAACCATAGGAAATAGTTGTCTTAACTGTAAATCCTATAACTAATTCCCCCTGCTCCTCCTGCACAAAGACCCACCATATATTTTCTAAACCATTCTCTGCACTGTTAGACTTTAGGACCACAAAAGTGTAAGTGATCCTTGTTAAATAATATTAATATTTTTCTTTTCAGAAAAGCAACTTTCCTGGTATAGCTAGTTGAGTGAGTCATGCTGTCTATAATTTGCTTGTCAGCAGTGCTCTGTTTTTCTTCCTTTTGACATTTTTACTTGTTTCCTGAAGCCTTTGTCAGCTTTCTTATTGCATTTTCACTTGGCTATCAAAATCTAAGGGAACAAGTTCTGTACAGTATTTGCAATGGTGAGCATGATACTAGATCTGAAATTCAGACCATGCAATGAAATGGCCCATGAAGAGTAGGTCAGAGACAAATAGTAACACCTGACAAAAGAGTATTCATTTGATTAGAGCTAATGAAATACTACTCTCTCTGCAGTACTTCTTGAACCCATGACTACTGTGTTCATATTTTGGACATATCAGAAAATGGAGAGACATTAAATGAAGTACATTTTACATTTGATAACTGAGAATTGAGGATTAATTTGTTTATTACAGATTAGTTCTTTCAATACACGATTATCTTAAACATATGCTGATAGTACGATTGCAAGTTACTGTAAAATAATAGCCTCGCTTGGGCCTTTTCCTGATTCCATTGAAGTCAATCTCCGTTGATTTCAGTGTCTATGATAGAGCTCTAAAAGGGTGTGAAAACATTCCCTCTCCATTTTTGGCATGAAATTGTTGCCCATGAAAATGAAGGATTAATAGTGTAGCACTGACCTTGGCTGTCCATAATGCAGATAGATGCGTGAATACATAAGAATCTACACTGAGCTTTGCCCAGGGGTCCCAGTTCAGACCTTTTTTCTATTGTCTTTGTTTCTTTACTGTGAGCTTAGCACTCATGACACGTGGCAGATAGATGTCCTTAGAGAATGAAGACCTTTATTTATTCATACAACAGGTATAGCACAGACTGTAGCAAAGCTCTCAATGTCCCCTTTAGCTTCACCAATATCTCTTGATGCCCCCTTGGGCCGGCAATATTCTGGAAGCCAAACTTTCTCCTAGTGAATTTGGCCCACGGCCTACTTTGTGGCATTCCGTTTGAAAAACCTTTTCTAAAATTTTTAGGATACAAGCCTTGAAAAGCTGCTGCTGTGACAGCACAGTAGATACAGAGCTTTGCTAATGCAGGTGGCCTAAAGACACAGTTGTGCAAAAAGAGAAGCTACTGAAAGGTAAATAAGATTTATTTTGTTGACATACTAATTGTTCACTTCATACTGTAGATTGCTTTGTATTAAACTTAACTAGTTGAAATAGCAGGATGCAAATTAAAAATATATTGAAGTCATATTTCGTTACCAGTTCATCAGACCCTTCCCCCCTCTTGGTGGTGGTATCTATAAATCAATTACATTATTATTTATTAGTATTAATTATTGGATTTGGCAGCAGCCAAATGTGTGCTAGAACCTCACAATACAAAGCCAGGTTCCCTGACCATAGGAGCTTACAAGCTAATTTCAACTGTGATTCAGTGTGATGGGAAGGGAAGTTAGTAGGAGTTAAGGGAGCATAGTAGGAAGAGTAAAAGGAGAGATGGGCCAGATCTGTAAGCTAACATGACATGACGTAGTAAAGAAGGTTTGGGTGGGTCACTTATTTTAAACAAATAAAATAAATGTCTTAGTTGGGGAGCAACAAAGGGAATGATGTGGTGAAACAGACAGGCAAGGAAGATGATCTTAGTGGCTGCATGCTTTGTTTTGTTTTTTAAGCACTGTATCAGCAGGTGATATCAGTGTCAGGGAGTCTGGAGAGAAGGTGGTTATCATAATTAAGACTGGAGATGAATATGGTCTAGAAAAGAGTGTTTGTGTGGGCAGAAAGAAAAGGTCAGATCTAAGCAGTGCTGTAGAGAAAGAGGATTTGGACTTGGTCTGGATGTAAGGGGTGAGCACATCTTTCTCTGCCTCAGATCTTAATTTTATTTGTATATTGTATACAGTATTTTAACTGTCTAAAAGTACTAGCAGTCAGGGATGGAGTCACCACATAAACTGAAATAAGCAAATAAAACAAATGACATTTCTCTATTATAAAATATGCACATTCTGATTAAGTTCTGAGTCCTGCAAGCGAATGTGTGTCGGCAGACACTTTTGTCCCTGTATTTTAGGGGTCTGTGAAGAGGTGAGGCCTTCCTCATGGATAAGCTTGTAGAACTGGGTGGCTTAATATGTTTTTACTTAATAGATTACAAGGTTTTCAGAGGAGCTGTTCTGAGCTATCAGACACTGTCTCTAATAGAATATGCGAAAAATGATATTTACTTTTCTTACAAAAATAGTTATTTGTATTAATTCTGCAGATTCTCTTTAAATACAAAACAATGGATTTATACACGTGATCCTCTTCCCTCCCCTCCATAATTTAATAAGGATTTTGAGAGAGTCTGGAAAAGAAATCAGGAAACCTCATGATGAAGTTGCTTAGTTCATCTTTATCTCAAGCCTCTTTCTCATTTATTAAAGGTGCCCATGTACAGGACCATTGACAATATTTAAAAAAAAAGTAAACCCAAAGCCCTCATTTAAACTGGTCACCAATCAAAAGTCAGCATTTACCTAAAGGTCCTGTACGGTAGCATGTGAGATCTCAGCAGGAAGTAACTGTGGTAACCATACATGTTCACTCATTTCTTGTAGATATCATTTTGTACATATCTGTGGGCTAGTGGTGACTTTTGGATTCCAAAGTCTAGGTATTTCTATTGCTGTGTCCCTCATGAGAAGCTCCCATCAACGTTGGTGGGAGTCTGCTGATGGAGTAATTGTAGGTTGGAATCCTCTGTAAGGATCACATACTTTCAGATAAAGTTACCAAGGGAGCAAGCAGAAGGGTCATTTATCAGAGCCTTTGTAGACCATGTTTCTAGGAGGATTAAACAATAAGGAATATCAAATTGTCCCATTTTGGTACTGACCTACATTAAGAACCGTGTAGAACTTCCTTGCCCCAGCCATCCTTAGGAAGATGCATACTGCTCCTCAAAGCACCCCTCATTGTTTTGAAGACATAACTAGGCCTTCTTCTCTCCCGCTTTACAATCATGAGGCCTCTGCCTGGGATGTACAAAGGGTGAAGGAAAAAGTTCTTGTGTTGCATGCTCCTGAACCAGTCACATACTGTTTGCAGTGCGGCGTGATGCTAAAATAGTGATGGCAGGTCAGACTACTATAAGAAATATGTATGTATTAGCAAAATTATTGCTTGTACTGTACCAGAAAATGCTGAACAAGTGGGATCAGCCAGAAAATCAGTGGTATGCATCTTCAGAAAGCACACCAATATAGATGTTAGAACGTGCAATATAATGAATGTTGGACAGTCTTAATCTTTACTCAATCATTAAACAATGAGAAATATTGGGTTGTTTTTGTTAAGGATTAGGAAAATGCTTTTGGAAACAGACAAACATTTGTCCCTGCTGGAAGCTACTTCAGCTGTAATGCATCATTATGCCTGACCAGCCTAGAAACCTTGGAAAGACAAAATATGTACAAGCTGGTTGTTAAGCATATGTGATATGTTTTGCCTTGTCACCTGGCAACAAAAAGGTTTTTCTAAACAAATTTTATATGTTGCCAAAAGTCCAACTTTTTGAAACACGTAAGCTGCTTTTGAAGATGCTGATGCTGATTTGTCAAATACAACCCAAGGTACATCTTTGTGAGCAGAGCAAATTCTGTAATTCTTAGTGTTCATATGTTCTGCCAATAGAAGAATTTAACTTTATAAAATGTAGCTAACTTTATTTGCTATCTTACTTAGTGCCTATAACAACAACCCTTAGACAGGGTGCAAAAAATATTAAAACCATACTGACCTCAAAAGTAACTTCTCCTGCCCTTCATAAAACAAAACAAAAAACAAACACCCCCCCTCCACACACACACTTTTCTGGCCTAAGACATCCAGCTAATGAGAACAAAAAACAAAACAAACAAACCTTGTTTATAATGAACAAAAATCTCCAGATTCTCTGCATAGATGGGGGTTGATGAATTTATAAGTTTTCTGGAAAAAAAAATTGGTAAGAATTTATTTTTAATAATAATAAATAAAAGATTCATAGTATCTGAAAGAGAGCAGATCAAATATGAGCTGCCCTAAACCTAGGTGTTAGTTTAAAGCCAATAAGAAAAGCAGGTGGTGTGTGATTCCCCTAAACTTTCACTATGAGTTTTGAGCAGAATTATTAAAGAGCCTCCTGCTATACTCTGACAAACTTTAATAATGTAATGCATTCTGTTACTCCCTTAATTGCATGTATATGGTCTATATATCCATTCCCATCTGCTTACCAACATATTTATCCTTTACCATCAGCCTCTTCCTCCCCTGTCCCTAACAGTGTCATTGATGATACAACCCAGTGCTTATGTGATCACAGTTCATTACCATGCTGAAGGTGATTGGGATTTGCACAAACAATGGAGTGTGACATCATTGAATGAATCAGGCAGGCAGGGGGAGTCAACTGATTATAAACGACAAAGCTTCTGTAATGACATAGATAGCTGGGGAGTCAGCAATGATGAGTAGACCCCCTTAACATCATCCTTGATAGCAGAAAAAATTACACCCAGAAAATAAAGATGGATGGTTTCAGTATGATTCAAACACAATTTTAGTGATTCCATATTACTAATACTGACATTGGAAGGAATTTGAATGCCAAAAATGAGTAGTTGTCACTGGATGTGCACTCCATAAAACGGACACAAGCACTAGAGTGCCACATAATGGGAGTGTGCACAAAGAAAAAGTAGTCAGATTCTTTTTTATTACCTTAATGATAAAATAAAATAAAAATTGCTCTAGCTTCTTGGGCCATGAAGGAAAAAATAGAATTTTAAATGATAAAACAATAGTAGCCTCTTTGCTGAATGATGCAGCACTTAGTAATAATGCAGTACATTTTGAAAAGATCTGTATTTTTTCAAAGACAAACATCAAATAGAAAGAAAAAGGTTATGTCACCTTCACCCTCACAGTACTGTCATTTATATGCTATCAGCTCATTAAATTCACATTAGGATACTCCATGGGACTTTAGGAGCTATTAGTGCACCTAAAATGGCATAACAAAATCTCAGTTCACTTTAAGAGAGATGGCATTGCGACATTTTGTATTTCATCACTGAATTATTATAGTCTCAGATGCATTCTGCTGTGATGGTAATGGAAGGAGGAATACTAGAGAGGAAAGCTGTCCATTTGTTTATCCCCAGGGAGAGAAAAAGCAAAGTTTGATAAAAAACTAGAGTGAAAGTAAAGCATTAACAATTTAACCCCTGTAGCAATGCTAAAGAACACACAGGATTTTTATAATCTGCTTTCCAGGATGTTAAAATAAATAAATAAATAAATTTTTGTGTATTGGGAGATGCTTCAGGGGATGAAAGGTACAGTGAATGTAGTGAATGAATAGAGACATCCTAGTCTTTTATAGATGAAGGCTCTGGTGGCAGACATAAAATACCTTCCTTCATATAAACACTCATGAAAAAAATCTAATAATTCAGTTATTCTAATCAAATTTGATTTTATTGTCTCCTTTTTTTTTTTCTGACTTTCATCAACATCAGTTACAAAGTGTGGTGCTATAGGTAAATCTGCAGTATTATGTTTGTCTAATATACAATTCCACACAAGGCTACCACTCTAACGGAACTCTACACTCAGGGAAGAACAAACTACATTGGATTAGCCTTAGCTGAAATCATCTGCATGTATTAGAAAACATACTAAGAAAACCTCAATAACCTTTAATAAATGGGATATTTTTCTAGAATACTAAGCTATATTTTATATTTTATTTAGCTATGGAAAGAACAGTACTGCTCAGAAGATGAGTGTTTTAAAGCGCTGTTTTCCCTGTCTGTGTGTGTGTGTATGTGTGTGTCTATGTATGTATAGAAACTAGAGTATGTAGAAGAGGATTTGAACTCAATTTTTAAACTACCATAAAGATAAACTAATTCTATTATAGATCTACATGACAGATGCGTTTTCAGCTGCAAGAAATGTGAACAAGAACACTCACTGGAGTACAATCATTTTTAACTCATTCAGACATGATATATTTTAAAGTTAAACAAAACAGTTTGAAATATTCTGTGCTCCTGAAAAGTGACTCCTTTCCATTTTCTGTGGCACAGTAATGTCTAGGAATCAAGAAAGTGGAAGCCTTTAGAGCAAAAAGACAACACTTTGAGTTAAAAACAGTGAGAAATTTTGAATGTGCACATGCACACAGAATGAAACTCATTTCTATGGAAAGGGCCAGAACAAGGACTATAAACTGCTCAAGTCCTACTTAAACCTCCAAATTGGGCTTACCTGGGATTTATCTGGTGTATAAACATTGTGCTGGCATAGAGGTGAATTTCTTCGAGGCATAGGGAGGTCAAAGATACAGGCAGAGTTACTGCAAAAGAAAGCTTTGAATCTTGAAAGGAGTGGGGAAAATGCCAACACTGGGAATAGTCTCCCAATGAATGCACACCTAGTGTCCTCATCCCCTTCTAAATGTAGTGTTGTATTGTGTCTACTTGGTGATTTATATTGTAATCTCTTTGGAGCAGGTATTATGTTCCTTGTTAGATACTCCACATGTTGAAAAGAACAGTGTACACTAACGACTCAACCTGTTTTGAGTGGTCACTCCAAGGCCTAAACAATTGGCAGTATAATGGAAGCAGTTTTCTACTAAAAGAACAGCAGGACTGTACTCAGTGCTATATTCATTGATATGCTCTGGCTGCTTTACACGGCTCTGGTCATGTGAAGCAGCCATGAACTTGAATTGCAGCTGGTTACTTAAGACCAGAGTACAGCTGATTGCCATTGGTGCAGTGGCACAGAGCAGCTAGAGCCTAATGGTGAATCTGGTCCACTGCGTTTGAGGATACTTTGGGACAATCTTCGAAATCAGAAAATTGTCCAATAAAGGGTTGAAGTACAAGTTCTTCTTCAAATAGTGTCACTGTGGCTGCTCCATTTCAGGTGCGCCTGCACCTTTCATCAGAGATTTTTGGTAGCAGTGCCGATTTATCCCGCGCATGCACCCCACACATCCTCATGCCCCATGCAGAAGCTATACCAGGCAGCAGAGGTGAACCACTCTCGGTTCCTTCTCAACCGCCTTTGGCCCAAGATGGAGTCTCCTGTGTGTCTGTTGTCTAATATTTAGTGTTCTCTCAGATAGTTACCTAACTTGCAGTGTTATAGTTGTTGGAACAATTGTTAAAACAAACAAACAACCCCCTTTTTTTTATTCCTAGAGATAGTTATATAGTTAGGAGATTTCCCCTTCTAGGGGTTAAATTTTCATTAGTTTTGCCAGGGAAAGCCAGGCTCCCTGGCTCAGTATTGATAACAAGAAAATCAGTGGTACCAAAGACCACACACCTACTTATGGTTCATAGGAAATCCTATACCAAATGTTCAGTACCAGCTGCATTGATACTGAAGCTGTGCTCCACAGGTTCCCACTTGGCCCAATCTTTGATACCGTCAGTACGTCAAGAGTTTAGGTATCCGAAGGATCAGATAATACTTTCAGAGCTGGACTCTCCTCTGCTAATAAGTGCTGGGGTTTGTCAGTATCAAGCCTCTCTCTGTCACTGACCCCTCTAACACCTAGAGCACCTCACTCGCCCTCATCTACTTTGCGAGCTGAACTGCTATTCTCTCCCTTGTGGAAGAGGACTCATCACAATCTAAAATTTTGGTGCAGGTCCCCCATCCCATTCTAGGACACATCAGTTTCCCTCCTATACTGATGTATTAGAGGAGGATAGACTTCAAATGACACCCACATGGCAGGAGCACAGATTGCTGCCTCCATCTATGCCATTTATGCCCCTGTCAGTGGCCTTGCTGAGAGCCATGGGCATTCTATCTCAAACAATTTACACTGATGTCTTCGCAACACTGGAGGGAACAGAGAAGAGTTCATTCTCCTCAACTCACTTTACCACACCTATGCCAGAGGAAGAGACCTTTGAGGAGCAAGAGACAAGGCCAGATAAGGACATCACAGCTCTTACTAATATTTCCTCTTCATCTCCTGATGAAAATGTTGTGCCCTGCCCCCACATTCTATGGCAGATGACTTCAGGTAGTTTCAGGACCTGATGAAGCAGATTGCTGATATGTGGCAGACTCCCTTAGAAGAGCTTCAGGAGTCCCACCATAAACACACAGATATTTTACATGCTTCAACATCTATGAAGATTGTCATTCCAGCCAATGGAGATCTTATGGGAGCCCAGTAAGATGGTTTGGCAAGCCCCCTGCTAGCGCCCTGCTTGCCTGCAAGAGGGAAGATAAAAAGTATTGTTATGGCTAGGGAATCAGAGTTTGTATTTTCTCACCCAGCTCCAAATTCTCTAAGTAGTGGAGGTCATTAATGAACCATTCAGACAATATAACTCAAAGTCCACCCGTACATTAAGGACCACAAGAGGCTCTATCTCTTTGGTCTTAAATCCTCTGCTTCAGCCACACTTGAGTTTATGATAGCAAACCATTAGGTGCTCAAGGCCAAATATGACCATTTAAAATTTAAATTATAACAAATTCAATTATTTTACTGAGCATCTGCCAGAAGAACATTGGGACCAGTTTAAGTCCATTATACAACAGTGTCAGCTCCTGGAAAAGACATTGATCCAGGCCTCCTTAGACTGTGCTGCAGTGTCTGCCACATCTATCTCCACTTCAATGGTCAGGAGAAGAGTCTTGGCTAAGCTGTTAGGTTTTCCGAGAGGGGTTCAGAGTACAGAAGACCTCCCCTTTTGACAGTCATAAGCTCTTTGCGGACTCAACGGATACATTTCTCCACACTTTCAATGACTCAGGAGCTATCCTGTGATCCCTAGGGATTTATACTCTGGAAATAGAAGGAGATTCAGTAGGCCTCAGACAGCACATCAGCTACATCTTCTCAGCCATCCATGTCCATCAAGCAACAGTTTGAATGGCTAAGTCAAGAGTCTTAACCATCCAACTGAGAAGTCTTACACCTGCAACATCTTACCCCTTTCTCTCCTTTCAGGTGCTGCCTCTCCCATTTTCAGAATGCATGGGGGCATATAACATTGGACAAATGGGTTTTGGAAGCCAAAACATCTGGTTACATGATCCAGTTCAATTCTATCCCTCCAACCCATTCCTCCTCCCCATCCCTCTTCAGGGAGCCCCCTCGTGATCAATTACTAGATGAAGATGTGATCTGTCTTCTACACGTAGGAGCACTAGAACCAGTTCCTGCAACACAGGGGAAAGGGATTCTATTCAAAGCACTTCCTGATTCCCCAAAAGAATGGAGGGTGGAGGCTAATTTTAGACCTGATGCACCAAAATTCAAGATGGTGACTCTCGCAGCAATAACTCCTTCATTAGAACCGGGAGATTGGTTCGTGACTCTCAAACTACAAGATGCATATTTTCATATTGATATTCATCCTTCACACGAGGTTTTTAAATTTTTTTAATAAAGACCCTACCAGTAGAGGGTGCTCTCTTTTGGCCTATATTTGGCACCACGTGAATTTTAAAAGATTCTGGCACCAGTTGCTGCTCACCTACATTGTTTGGGTGTAATTATTTTATGGTACCTAGATGATGGGTTGATCAGGGCAGATTGTATCAGCAAGTGTTGACATCAGTAAAGATCCCTATTTCATAGCCTGGGCTTCAAATCAACCTTGAAAAGCTCATTTTCACTCCACTACAGTGTGTAGATTTCATAGGAACTTCCATGGGGGCAGGTGGGCACTGCCCTCCCAAAAAGAGGAGTGGCAGCTGGGCCTGGGTGGGCACTGGAGGAAGCGGGATGGAGCTGCTTGTCCTCTTGGGTGAGGGTGGTTCCTCTGGGTTTCTGCCTCTGCAGCTGGATGCCACCTCCGGGGTCCTAGTGCCCATTGTTGTCACCTTGTATATGTGCTAGGCACCCTGCATGGCCACTATCCTGTTTCCTGTACGACAGTGAGTGCCCACGGGGCAGCGGGGAAGAGAAGAAGATAGGGGAATGGGGCATGAGGGAGAGGGATGAAGGGGTGGGGTATGGGGCAGGGGCCAGTGGGGGGCAGGAGGGGGATGGGATGGGGAAGAGGCAATGGGATGGGGAAAAGAAGGGGATAGGAAAATGGGGGGGGGGGGGGCGGGATTGGGAGCCCGGCATGTTGCATCCCCTCGGCAGGAAGGCAGCTGCAGCAGCACCAAAAGGCACTGGAGTGGCAGGATTGCTGAAGCAGCCAGTGCTGGAGTGGCCACGATTCCCATGCTCAGGTTGCCAGAGTTGACAGAAGCAGCAGCAGCTGGGGCTCCCCTGTTAAGCTGATCCCTGTGTGTGAGCAGGGCAGGAGGAAGAGTGTGCACATGTGTGTATGCATGCATACTATTCCCCCGCCACCAAATATGTCACTCATAGGCATCGTTTGACTGCTAGGCAGAGCATACCTACTGTCCAGCAGATGTCTCTCACTAGAAAATCTCACCTCAAAGATTCAGTGCAGTCCTCAAGTAACAATAAGAAACTTTCTTCAACTGCTGAGACACATGTCAGCTTGCGTCTTTGTAGGGCAGCATGCCAGATTATACCTCCAAAGTCTACAGGGATAGCTTCAAACAGTTTTCAAACCAAGCAAAGACAGTCTAGGCAGGTTACTGTCTGTTCCCGAATGGTTTCTGCAATCACTCAACTGGTGGAAGGACCCAACCAAAACCTGCACAGGTGTTCCATTCTTGCAGAGTATCCCTACTGTAGTGATAACATCAGATGCTTTACTTTGAGGTTGGTGGGGGTGGGGACATATGGGACCTCAGAATGTACAGGGAAAATGTTCACTACAAAAGCAGCTTCTCCACTTCAATTTTTGGAATTGAGAACCATCAAAAATGCTTGCCCACACTTTCTACTGCTAATCAAATCAAAGTAAGTAAAGATGATGACAGGCAATATCAGGGAGTCGTCTCTCTCCATTTCTCTGTGCCAAAGCAATAAAACTCTGGAATTTGTGGATAGCCTACTACATAGTGATCTCAGCTTTTTGCCTCCCAGGTGTTCAGAACACTTTGGCAGATGAAATCAGCAAGCAGACATTTCGTTCTAAATTACAAATGGGAACTGATCTCCAGAATCCTCCACAAAATATTCTTAGTCTGGGGATTCCTGGAGGTTGATTTGTTTGCCATAGCAGCCAATTATAGGCGGCGGGTATTGTAGGCTGGGAGAAGCTGTGCCTCCCCAAATAGCCTGGTGTGGCACCGCCCATGCTCTGCCCTTAGCCCTTCCTGGCGGTCTGCCCTGGCTGGGGCTGGGGCTGGCCAGCCTCCCGCACTGACTCGAGTGGCTGGTGCTTGGGCAGCGCTACCCGCACGGTGCTGCAGCCGCGCCACCTGGTGCATTGGGGCCAGGGGCTCTGTGGGCCTGGCGCTGGGGCCAAGGGCTGTGGTGAGGGTGCTCTAGGCTCCTGCGGCGGAAGGGGGCAGAAGGGGAAGCGGAGGTGCGGGGCCTCAGGCAGAAGGGGAGGGGCCAGTTCACCAGCCTCCCCCAACGGCCTGTTCACCAGTTGCCCATGCAGCGAATGCAAAATATATCAGATATTGCTCCAGAGAGGGCTCAATATAATCCATAAGAGATGCATACCTCATGTCATGGATGAAAGGACTTCTTTATGCATATCCACCAACACTGTTAATGTTAAAGTTTCTCAAGAAGATCAACCAAGATAGAGCCAGAGTCATACTGACTGCACCAACGTAGCCAAAACAGGTCGGTATCCCTATTTGATCAAACTCACCTCTTGCCCTTTGTGTAGGCTTCAGATCAGTTCTTGCTTACTCATCCAGGATGCTGGTTGACCACTTCACCCCAACCTACACATTTTTAGGCTCCAAGCTTGGTTTTGATGGCTCTGGATAATAGAGATACCCTGTTTGATAGAAGTGCAACATGTTTTATTAAAAAGTAGAAAAGAATCTACAAGAAATACTTACCTCCAGAAATGTAAGTTATATTACATTTGGTGTAACAGTTGTCAGATTTTGCCAACTTGCTCTCCTCTTCTCAGGGTATTGGATTACTTATTGGAACTGAAAACATCAGATCTTTCTATGAATTCCATTAGGATTCACTTAGGGGTAATAACAGCTTTTCACACACCCATAGGGTTTTTTCACTCTATGCTCACCCAACTAGAGCAAGATTCCTAAGAGGTTTATAATACATCTCCCCACAAAGCAGAGATCCTACTCCAAACTGGGACTTGAATCTAGTATTTAATTGCCTTATGAAACACACTTTTGAGCCAGTAGCTACCTGTTCTTTATTATATTTATCAATGAAGACATCCTTCCTTGTAGCAATCACTTCTGCCTGAAGAGTGGGAGACTTGAGGGCCTTAATGGCTGCAAGCATCGCTACAGGCACATCCAAGATTTTTACCTAAAGTTTCCTCAGAATTTCATATTAATGAAACCATTCATCTCTCAGTTTTCCCGCTCCAAAACCATTGAGCGGATTACTCAATAAGCCATATTCCATAACCTAGATGTTAGGAGGGCAGTAGCCTTCTAGCGAAATGGGACCAAACCATTTGGAAGATCTCCTAGACTATTTGTATTCATTGCAGACAGGAACAAGGGGTTGGTAACTTTGGAACAGAGGTTATGAAAATGGATCTCTGCTTGTATTGATATTTGTTATGACATAACTCATGTTCACCCCCCCTTTGAGAGTGATAGCACGTTCCACAAGAGCACTATCTAGGTCTGTAGCCTTACTTAAGGATGTATCAGTTGCGGACATCTGTAGAGCTGTAGCTTGGTCATCTGTTCATACTTTTTTCTAATCATTACGCTTTGGTACCTGTGGCAAGATCAGATGTGCTGTAGGCAATGCAGTTTTCTCTTCTGTATTGGACTCTACTCCGAACCTCCTACCTCCTCATTCTGCTCATAAGTCATCTGAAGAGGAGCACCCACAGAGACACTACTCAAAGAAGGAGAGGTTACTCACCTTGTGCAGTGACTGGAGTACTTCAAGATGTGTGTCCCGCTGGGTGATCCACTGCCCACCCTCCTTCCCCTCTGCTTTCGAGTCTCCCTTGTGGGTCTTTGCAGTGGAAAAGGAACAGAGGGTCGTTTGCCTACATAGCCTAATATAGCCTTAGTGCAGGGCACAAGGATGTGTGGGGTGAATACATGGTCCAAAGGGGCACTATTACCAAAAATCTCTGATCAAAGATGCAGGGTGCAGGTGCACCTGGAGTGGAGCACCCACAGGGACACACATCTCGAAGAACTCTAGTTACTGCCCAAGGTGAGTAACATCTCCTTTCACTGCCCAGTGCAAGGGGTCAAAGATTATTATTATTTAATAATGTTATGGGGGAGGGAGATCACATGTTATATGTGAACACTGGGACCTAGAATCTAAAATAAGATAGGAGAGATACATAAAGAGAGCATGTATATGCTGGAACCTAGAATGGGGGGGAGAAAGAGCTGCAGTGGGTATAATCTGTAAACAGAAAGAGGAGGCCCAAAAGTGGAGCCAACCCCAAAGAGCACTGTGTGATGAGTGATCCACCCAAAGGGCTGTGGTTATAAAGTTAAAAAAAAATTCCAAGCCCAAACATGTAAATTTATCAGTTTAGTTAGGAAAAAAAGCAACGTATTTTTGACTACAAAGACATTTCCCAAGGAAACCAACTACTGCATGAAAAATGAAGTTTGTGTGTTTACTAGCAGTAATGTAATGCATTTTTCCAATTTGCATACCTATCTCGGGTGTGTAAATGTAACAAAAGCACAGTTTCCATAGGAATGTAAATCACAACTTTCTCAGGGTAAAATCTCCACCGCCAATTAAACCATTTGAGTGCATAGAATCTGTGTGGGGATTGCAGGACAGAATCCTGCCCCATGAACACAACACAAGGGTATGGATTAGCAGTGCAGTTGCTTTGTGGCTGATACTGAAGCCCATGGATCATAGCACCTTCTGTGTCACCATTCACACATGGTTTGGCCAGTGTGAAATGGGGCCCAGCCATCAGTGAGTAAAATGTAATAAATCACTATGTAGTGGACAGATTTGGGGACATTTCTTCCCCATTGCAATCCATTCCAGCAATCAGCTTACTTAGAATAGAATCAAAGCTGGACTACAGTCTATAGAAGGTGAATAATTCTGCCCCTTCTAAAAGAAATGTCAACAGAAGGTACTTTCAGTTCTATTTTGGGCAACTAATGCATGGCTAGGTCCTTTTGATTGGAACTGCTAACATTTTTTGTTTGTTTGTTTGATTTCTGTCCTATCAGCTTTCAAGTGCTAAGTATGCAAGCTAGTTTATAAGCTGTGTATTACAGTACACATCTGTAGGGTAGAAATAAAACAAGCGTTGACATCCTTACCATGCACTGGAGAGGCTGATTTTACAATGAAAACATGATGTAACCCTTTACCAAGCTTTCCAAAAGAGTCAGTAATCTTGATATTTAAAAATATTCAGGGATATCTAATTTATAGTCTTTTCACCAGCTCCTAATAATTCATATTATCTGTTTATTGTAAGTCTATTATAAAGCAGCTTTTCTGTTCATGGTGGTTCAATTGACCACACATGCCCTATTGTTATGCTGGACCATGCATCATAGATACTGATCCTTAATGCTTGTTTTACAAGGTAAAATAATAAACACATTCTATCCTTTATCCTTGTGTAGGCGCTGAGAACAGAAATCTTGGAGTAACAAGCTTAATTCTGTACTGTAATGTTTCATTACATCTCATGACACAGAGTAGATAGTCTTTGTCACCTCTAATGGCTTGTCTACAACACTAATCTTTCGCAGGTATTAACTAAAATTCTTGAAGTAAATGTTGCTTTGGCTATAGACCTATCTGTGGTTTAGTATCTCAGTATTATACAGTATGTCAAGAAAATCACTGTAGAAAGCTCACTCTATAAATTTGTTCTTACAGTTCCACTGGAGCTGCCTGGTTCCATGAAATTTCCAAGAGGGTTTAGTATTACCAACTGTACTCTAGAAAGCTGTTTGGCCAAAAGTTAAAAGTGGGCCTGTCTAAGCTTGTTTGCAGATTCAGACCAAGTGATCTCATTCTGTGCTGTATCCTAGGAAGTCTCTAGCTTCCACACAAAAGCAGTTTGAGGAGGCTGAGCTCAGTTGAAGAAACTGATAGTGTTTCAAAGAAACTGACAGTCTAAGGTGCTGCTGTTCAGTAATAAATGTTTTCCCAAGGATCCAGATTGCTGACTTGGCATTGGTGCTGTGCTATGCTATACAGTAACTCCTCACTTAACGTTGTAGTTATACTCCTGAAAAATGCGACTTTAAGCAAAACGATGTTAAGTGAATCCAATTTCCCCATAAGCATTAAAGTAAATGAGAGGGTTAGGTTCCAGGGAAATTTTTTTAACCAGACAAAAGACTATATTATATATATATATATATATACACACACACAGAGAGTATAAGTTTTAAACAAACAATTTAATACTGGTACACAGTGATGATGATTGTGAAGCTTGGTTGAGGTGGAGGAGTCAGAGGGTGAGATATTTCCCTTACTGCTAAATGATGAACTAGCAATTGGCTGAGCCCTCAAGGGTTAACTCTCTCACTCTACAAGGCAACAGGAATGGAGGGAGGGGGTATGTTTGTGAGAGAGAGAGAGATGCGCATTTCCCCTTTAAGTACACTGTCTTGTTAATTAGATCAGCTTCCTGAGACCACAACTGCTGCAAGCTCCCTCCGTCCTGAGCCCTGGTGTGTCCCCCCTGCTCTATGGAAGATGGGGTAAGCAGGGTGCAGGAGCAGGGGGGAGGGGGACACACTGACATTAGCCCCCCTCTTCCTTCCGTCCCCGCCACACAGCAAGCAGGAGTCTGGGGGAGCAGCTCCAAGGCAGAGGGCGTGGAGCAGCACATGGCAGTGGGGGGAGGGACAGCTGAACTGCAGGCAGCTGCTGCACAGGGAACTTAGGGGAGCGGGGAGCTGATATGGGGAGCTGATAGTGGGGCTGCTGGTCCACCCTGGTTCCAAGCCCCCACCAACTAGCTGCAACGGGCTGCTCTTCCTGCAACCAGTGGACAAAGCAGGCGGCTGCCAAACAACGTTAGAAGGGAGCATTGCACAACTTTAAATAAGCATGTTCCCTATTTGAGCAGCAACATAATAATGAAACAACGTTAACTGGGATGACTTTAAGTGAGGAGTTACTGTATAGGATAGTTGGGTTCAGTTCCTTATCTGTCTTCCCCCAGTGGCTATATAGGTGGTACTGAATACCTGGCTTCTTGGCATAAGAAAATTCTTTGCATTACCCCAGTCAATTAAAGAGTGGTATTAAGGAAAAAAAAAATAGATGAATCTCAGGGCTACAAATGGAGTGAAGAGCATCCTTTGACCAAAACAAAGAAAAGAAACAATTTCTAGAGACAGAATTATTTTACTAGTCTTAAAGCTCTGTTGGGTTATAAAGGGCTGACAACTTTGCTGGTATTTGGCATGATATGTCAACATATATTCATAGATTTTTAAGGCCAGAAGGGGCCATTATGATCATCTAGTCTGACCTCCTGCATAACATAGCCCATAGAACTTCCCCCAAAATAATTCCGCACATCTTTTAGAAAAAAACATCCAATCTTGATTTAAAATTTGTCAGTGATGGAGAATTCACCACGAACCTTGGTAGATTGTTCTAATGGTTAATTACTCGCATTATTAAAAATTTACACTTTGTTTCCAGGCTGAATTTCTCTAGCTTCAACTTCCAGTGACTAGATCACATTATACCTTTCTCGGATAGATTGATGTGTCCATTGGTAAAGATTTGTTCCCCCGTAGGTAATTAGAGACTGTAATCAAGTCACCCCTTAACCTTTGTTTTGTTATGCTAAGTAGATTGAGTCCCTTGAGTCCATCACTATAAGACATATTATTATTATTTAATTTAGAGCCATAGATGGCGCATGGCACTTTTCAGGCAAATGAAAAATAAGGGGCTAGATTCTCTGGTCTGCATAAGGGACGCAAGGTGAACTTAAGTCATCTGGAGATGATTGATGGAAGATTCCACCTGTCCAGGGAAACTCTACAAACTCTCCAACAACATAAAGGTCCAGTCTAAAAGTCTTCAATTCCGGGCAGTTGTGGTTCCAACTCAGACACAGCACTCCTCTAGTTAGCGCTCAGTTGGTTCTGCAGGAGCCCAAGCACAGTCAGTGGAATATGCATCATTAGGATTTCCTCTGCTCTGCTTAGCAGAAAAAGGGAAGCCATGTTCTGTGGTCAAAAATTCTTCAGAGGATTTGTGAATATTGTGAATATATTTTGTCACAAAAAGAATATCATACCATAGGTAAGACTGCATCTCAACCTGAAAGGAGCAGAAAGATAGCCAAACGTGAAGGATGTGGCTTAATTATGCCACAGCTTTATTACTTAACTCAGGGATCGGCAACCTTTGGCACGCGGCTCGCTAGGGTAAGCACCCTGGTGGGCCAGGCCAGTTTGTTTACCTGCCGCGTCCGCAGGTTCGGCCAATCGCGGCTCCCACTGGCTGCGGTTTGCCGCTCCAGGCCAATGGGGGCTGCGGGAAGCGGTGCTGGCCAAGGGATGTGCTGGCCGTGGCTTCCCTCCGCCCCCATTGGCCTGGAGCGGTGAACCGCAGCCAGTGGGAGCCATGATCGGCCGAACCTGTGGACGCAGCAGGTAAACAAACTGGCCTGGCCCGCCGGGGTGCTTACCCTGACAAGCCGCGTGCCAGAGATTGCCGACCCCTGACTTAACTCATCTGGGAACTATGTAGCAATAACTCGTACAATGCAGGTCATCATTCTTTCCTTAATTATTTCCATCTGGTGGAGGGCACTGACCAGCCCCACCCCCAACTCCACAGCTGGTCCCAGCCCACTGCTGTGACCCCACTACTCTCTCCTCATATGAGGTTTAAGAGGTTGGGAAAAGGGGGTTGTCTTCTCTCTGTATCAGACACTAGGAGCTCCAACCCCATTCCCTGGCTACTTCTGGGGATGCCTTCAAATCGACTTCCAAATGCAGTTTTTCAGGGAACCAGACCCTTCTCCTGGGCACCTGCCACTTGCTAAGCAATATCTTGAACCTCATCTGAAACCCACCAGATGCAGTGGGGAAGGCAAAACAGCCCATCCTGCCCTGGTCAGTCTCATGGTGAAGGAAAAAAATTATTTTCCTGCCCCCCAAAAGGTAACTAAAGTAATACCCACAGCAGACCTAAACACCCGGTCCTATGCTAATCACAGGAGTGGGAGTTGCCAATTGGGAGGTGGCTTGCTTAGTGTTTATATACACTCCCCAAGGTGTGCAGGGGCCAGTGTCTTACCTTAGTCCTACTGGCCTGCCTCCCCGCCCCCACCCCAGCCCAGGTGAGGGGAGAGGAACCCTTAAGGTAGCTGCTACTTTTTTTCCTGCCAGTCTGGACAAAGCCCCCTTACGTGGGGGTTGCATTTTTCACTAGTAGGTGAGGTTAAATGGGAAACAATACAGTATATTTTAAATAGAATTGAGGATGCTATTGACTATGACAGGGCACTGGACTGGGATGCAGGAGATCTAGGATCTATTTCCCCTGAGACTGACCTCCTGCATAAAACTTGGGCAAGTCACTTCACCTCTCTGTCTCTCAATTTTCCCTCCCGTCCTTTTCTCTGTCTTGTCTGTTTAGACTGTAAGCTCTTTGGAGCAAGGGGTGTAGCTCCAAGCACAATGGGGCCTTGATTTTAGGAGGGGCCCTTAGGTGCTTCTGTATACAAATAAATAATAATAAAAGAAAATGTATGTGAATACCATCAAAAACATGGCACTTCCCAACTGCAGTAGTGAATGCTACCTCAGTAGTTGCAATCTCCATTCTAAGAGCAGGATCTATTGCAAGTTAGGTAAATACCACAGTGTAATAAATGTTAAGATTTTAATGAGAAACAATGTAGGATTTATTAACCAGATAAAGAGATGCTATTAAATGTAAATGGGGGTAGGAGGGGGAAATGACAAGGAGAACAATTTGTTAAAGGGAAAAATCAAAAGAGAACTGGAAGTCAAGGGCTTGTATGAAACACAATTGCCTGATTGTGTGTGTGCGCATTTAAAAAGAAATATAAAGTGTTTTAATTAGGTTAACTGAGTCTCTGATCAGGAAACCAAGACACTGAGTTTATAGAAAGGATAGACTCAACAGGAAAGGAGGAGGCTAGCAATATGGGTAAGTTGGCTGAAGGAATTCTGTGTGAGGAAAGAACTGACATATGCAAGTTAGGTACCATGGCAGAGATAGTTTGAATTGCGTGGGAAATATGATAACAAAAACATGATCTTAGAAGCCTGTGAAAGATCTTTAGGGCAGGATCAGGAAATGTTTACAGATATAAGAAAAACTTGTGAAAAGCCTAGAACACTGATCACAGAAAATTTCAATTACTCTGACCCCGACTAAATAGAAAGCTTCATGCTCCTTGAGGTGGGCTGAACTACAGGAATGTTGCTCAACACAGTTTGCTGACATACCAGTTAGATTAGAGACACTTTGTCCCAGAGAGATTTATTGTAATTAGAGATTCACAGATAGGGTGACCATACGTCCTGTTTTGGCTGGGACAGTCCCTTTTTTAAGCCCTTTCCTGGCTGTCCCACATTATTTGGCAAAAGTGGGCATTTGTCCCATTTGCTCCTGCCAACTGATCAAATGCCCACCTTTGTCAAAAATGTGGAGTGTAGAGGAACATGCAGGGGGCAAGCAGCAATGCCAGCCCCACACAGGGGGAGGCAGGGCTCTGGCGGGGGGAAGGCAGGGCTAGGGCGAACAGCGACGCCAGCCCCATGTGGGGAGGGGGGAGGCAAGGGTTTGGGCCAGCCCTGTCCAGGAGGGAGGCTCGGGCAAGCAGTGATGCCAGCTCTTTGCGAGGCAAGGGGAGAGGCTCAGGCTAGCCTCACATGGTGTCCCATTTTCCCTTTGGGAAATATGGTCACCCTAGTCACAGAAGAGTGTGACATTAAAAGTGTAGTTAAGTCCATACATAACAAAAGTTCCTGATTAAATACCACACCTCTACAATAAAATTCAGCTCCAATGAAAACATGGGGAGAGTGAGCTATCATGGTATTTTAATAAGTGTCAGTCTATTTATACACCTTGTAGCACACTCACCACTTTTATTCACAAGTATGCTTCATCACCCTTGTCACGGTAGATAATGAGCATCACCTGCTTAAATACCGCCAAAACCCCAAGTAAATAAATGTGGTATGACAGATGCACACTTTAGGATGAATGCATTACTGAAAACTGGCGAGTGATTGTCATACTTCCTCACTAGAGCTGGAAAAAAAATTTCAGCCAAAAAAACAAACAAACGCAAATTGGGTCGAGTAAAACATTTCATGAATTCATGTCAAATTTTCTAAATTGTTTTTGTTGAAAAATAAATAAATATCCTCTCCCCAAAACAAAACAAAAAAACAAAACAGAAAATTCCAAAAAAACTTGGAATGTTTTGTTTTGACATTTTTAAAATGAAACATTTTGATTTTTCAATTCAAAATGACTTTTCATTTCCAATTTTATTCAACTTTTTTGATTTGCCAAATTGTTTTAAAAACAAAATTGTTTTGGCTTGACCTGAAACAATTCCCTCGCCCCTCCCCAGGTTTTTTTCAGTTTGGCCAGCGAACTGAAAAATCAGTTATTTGCACAGCTCTATTCCTCATGTCTATCCTAGTCCCAATCCTATTTCCTCATCTGCTTTTCTAGGCAACATCAGTCCATGACTGTGGTGGGGAAACTTTGTGACTGCCACAGCTGAAAGTTTTGAATGTAAACCATATTGCTGGAGTCACTTTTATCCCTTTTTTTCTATCTTCCTTTCACTCTCTTATTTTGCTTGCCTACCAGTTTATGTTCCTTTCTCCATAGTTTTCCATTCTCCCTTTCCTTTGTTCTACTCCTCCTAACACTTTGTGACTCTCTTTTTCCTGCTATCAGTCTCAAAGACTTTTAAGCAATTGAGAGCGACAGCTGTGTGAGATGTATATAGTACAACCAAAATACATGCAAAACTTACTCCCCACCTAGCTTTGGGACTTCTTTACTCAAAACTTTCACTAAGGTCTGCAAACCTAGGCTCAATTTTGGGCTAACCTGGGCTGATTCATGCTTTTCCCTCCAAATCATGGACAGTTTGCATGGCTTACATGCTAAGCCAAGTCAAACCCAGCAGTTTGAACAGAATTTCTCTTTGAGTTTTAGGTTTATTTTTCAAACTTGAGATTCTAAAAGAAATGCAAACAGCAGAAACATATGGGGATCAAAAGCAAAGAACACATTTGTACATTTGAAATCCAGTGCAGTGAAATCTCCGGATTTCACACAGCTGCATTCTATACTTCAAAGATGAGTTAAATTAGGAATGTAAAGGAGCATATAGAAGGGTAATAAAGCATACTCAACATATGGCAAATTTATAAGCGATATTACTGACATCACATGGATTGAAGAGGATTTTTAAAAAAACCCAGCAACCTCTAAGAACAGGTAGAATGTATAATAGCCTGTAGGGACAACTGAGCCTCTACGTGGCTATTGAGACTGCTTCTGAACAGAAGTGTCACACACACACACACACTCACTTACACTTACTTCCAGGACTGCAACTGCTGAATGGTTGATGCTGTGGTGATATTCCAAGTGAAGGATCCTTTAGAAAGTACCATATTGTCACTGCCTGTTATAATCATCTGTGCGAGGAGGTGGTGGTGTGTGTGCAGGGGGAAGGTATTTTTGAAGTTGAAAGTGAAAGTCGGGTTAAAAATAATGTATTTTAAAAATTCCCAAATCCTCCTTACGTTTTGTGGTTCCAATAATGCAGGGCCAGATTGTACACCCCGCCTATCCCCCACCCACCATGTTCTGTGCATGAAAAAGTCTATTATACATTGGTCCCCCACCTCTGAGAAAGCAGGGGCTCAGGTGTCTCTGTTCATGTTTGTCGATAGAAAACAAAATTTACTGTAACAATCAGGACAAATTTCAGATATGAAAAGAAAACCATCTGACCCCTCCTTACTCCAGACTCTTTGCAAATGTTGTTGCTAAACTGTCCTCTTATAGCATTTTACTTAGATTTTGAAAAGGTGACTAGTAATTTTGGGGTGCCTCAATTTTGACGAATCCAACTTGCAACAATTAAAAAGACCATAATTTCCATGTTAAGTACGCATCCTCTGGTAATCAGGTGTCTTTAAGATATCTCCAGTTGGGCACCCAAAACCACTGGTCACTTCTTGAAATTCTTGGCCTACATTTTTATTCTGGCTATTTATAATTGGGAGTTTGTATATTAAAAACTTTTAGGTGTTTAGCGATTACCTCCTAATGGGAGGCATCCAGGGTAGAATCCTGGTCTCAATGAAATTAATGGCAAAGCTCCCCTTGACCTCAGAGGGGACAGGATGTCCACCTTGAATATTTTTGGATGTACTAAATAACTTTGTTCTGGTGAAACTGAAGATAAAATGCATGCTTTACGCATCAGGGGTTTTTAACTGCAGTTTCAGAAAACATTTGACTAAGTAATTGACAAGGTCACTCTAGAAGGTGGTGACATAATTGGAAGACTAACCACTTAAACTAAAAACTGATACAAAAACAAGTTAGAGATAGTATGAATAAAAGATTTCCAAGCTAGAAAGAGGTTAAAGTACAGCCAGAACAAAGACTTTGATGAAATGCAGCAGGATATAGATAAAGGTAGAATAATGATCCACAGACCTAAAAATAGAAAGAGAAATGGTTTGTTAAGTAGAAAGGTGCTGCCGCACTGGCTGGGAAAGAGCTTTCAGAGTCAGTATGAAAAGGCTCTTAAACTTTCATCCCTATATGTAACAGCAGTAAAAAAGAATTACGAGGATTACAAATACAGAAAATAAAACAGAAGAATTGAGGGCAAATTGAAAGGGTTTGAGCAAAGCTATGTTATAAATTTGGTAATAATTAATTAGGTGTTGAATGGAATAGCCACAGCGCTGAGAACAGTTTCAGACTTTGGAGATTGCATTGTAGGCTGCATGAGAGAAAAAACTCGCCAACAGAAAAACAGTACTCCCATACAAGTATGTGTTTGTACAGTCACAAAGCCCTAAAGAACCAAATCCTGCTGGCCTTACTTAGTTCTGATTGCCAATGAGAAATTGACTGAGTAAAGCTAGTGAGATTTCTTTAAGAATATCAACTTTGTCATCTTGAATATTAGTATAATAGGTGTCTGTAACAATGTTACCCAGCATGCTTTTGTTGTGTTTGTGTGAGTGAGTGAGGAGGGCAAAGGGTGTTGGCCCTTTAAATTTTGTAGGGAAAAGTAGTTGTAGCTTTGCAGTGGCCATTTTGCAACTGGCTGCAGTTTGCTGCATCTGACTGTCTTCTAGGTGGTAAGTTTAACTTCTCTTATATTTTTCCCTTTCCTATTTCTGAAGAAAAGGCAAATCCTCACAGTACAAAAGTTGTTTCTGTTATATATTATGTGTGGCCCTGAGACAATCAACAGTTGTGTTTTATTCAAATGACAGAAAAAATGCAAAAGGTTTCTTTGGAGCCCCAGAAGGCAACTATCTGTAGATAAAGGAGTGCTTCTGTATCCTCATCCCACTGACTGCTGGCAGGCTCAACTAAGGCTAAACAGCAGTCATGCTACAAAATAGGGACGCTAGCCTAAAAAGCTTGCATACCTCTTGAAGGGAGCACCATGATGGTATTTCCCTTGCTCCCAGCATGCATGCATGCTGTCTGGTCTGCAAATGGGGCCAAAAGCAGTTTCATTTCAAGGCCAAATAGCCCCCTTACATGTATACCTCATTTCTTGCATATGCCTCTTTGATATCTGTTAACAAGGGCTAGACTTTCCACGTGCTTCTGTGGAGCTTATGCCATTTGTGATACTCTCTTCATCTTCCCCCTCTTTTTGAATGGCAGGCCTATGCTCTTGACTAATTCCCCTTTGCTTCCTGCAACCTCACATTGCCTGTGTCATTTCAAGAGTATGATATTGCTTGTCTTTTGGAGCACTGTTTCCTCACCTAACTGGTTTTTTTTTTTTTTTTGTGGCTGATTTTGCTATGGTGCATCATGGGAAATGTAGTCCAGTTGGGTAACCAGCTCAAAAAGGAAAATGGAGGCACCTCAGCTACAGCTCCAAGGAGACACTGCAGCAGTTTAATGTTCAGCCAGCCTGAAATGAATTATTTCAATTGGGGTATTTCTTCAGAACTTTCCATTTTGATATTTCACATTTTTATTCTAATTTGGGATAAAAACAAATGTTGAAATATTGGTATTTCCCATTGAACAGAAATTCCATTTTTTGACCAGCTCTAATAAATACATGAAAGATTTTGAGCTGCTCAGATACTATAGTGGTAGAGGCCTGTATGTACCTTGGATAAAGAAAAAATTCAACATCAGTCTATGCTACCCATTCCCTTTACTTCAGTTATACAAGTGGGCCCATGGTAGAAAATTAATGTCATTAATTTGAGGAAAATTTGCCCTTGACTTTGCATTCTGTTTTCTCTACCTGTGAGGACCTACCAGTCTTCCATGCACTAACAGAGTAGATCATCAGAGTGGAAGTCCTCTATAAAGCTCCAAGATGGAAATTTTCCCCTTCATGTATGAAATTGCTTTAATACTTATCAGAGGGGTACCCGTGTTAGTCTGGATCTGTAAAAAGCAACAAAGAGTCCTGTGGCACCTTATAGACTAACAGATGTATTGGAGCATAAGCTTTCGTGGGTGAAACCCACTTCGTCAGACGCACTAATACTTAGCGTCTCTTTTTATATCAACACATTAAACAATAAGTCTGCACCAATAACACACATTCTCATTGTTTGAAATTACACATTTTACACAGTCACTAGAAACAAATCATATGCAGAATAGAAGAATTAAAGAACTAGATGATAAAACAAATAATATTAGAAGATTATGAGTCACTGGCTTCTTACACAATTCCAGTAGTGCAATATGTTACTGTTCTGCCGTGAGACTAAGAACTAGCATTTTTAACAGAAATGTTTATCATTTGCAGTTGCATCATTTCTTCTAAAGTATAGACAACCAATGAAAATTTTCATTTGTAATATAATTTGATTCTGGATTTTATTTTTGATTATTGTTGGGGTTAACTTTGATGTTTTTGATATGGTTTTCAAAAACCTTTTATTCAGTTAATTTCTGAAGGCAGAACATACAGAAACTTTTATCCCAGTTGGTAAGCAGACATCCCTTAGTTTTATTCAAGTTTTCACATGAAAATGCCAGTTGGGAATAAAACTGACAAATATATTCAATCAAAGATGGAATATTTTTTCCTCTTAAATTGCAAATGGCTTCATTAAAATAAAAGCACCACCTTAGGGATTGCATAAAACAGAATATTGGTACCCAAATGGTATTTATGAGTGGGCTAAATGTAAAGTGAATTAAAATTTAAAGGATTATAGTCAGGTAGGCCACAGACATCTGTAGAGGAAGGTCCATTAAGAAGATGAAAGAACCTACAGTCCCTAGTGACAGGAACATGTCAGGTTAGTGGTCAGGCATACCTATACACTTAGTGCCACAGCAAATGAAAAACATATTGCTTAAACCCTAAGGTACTTGAATGATATTTACTTTAGGCAAAAAAACCCAAATCCCAATATAAACATCTAGGTATTCATATGCTGTATATGTATATATGCTGTCAGAAAAGTATAGGCCAATAAAAAGAAACAGTTGTTAATCATGTGAAATATAGTAACCTGTATATGGCAATCTTAAAAGTAGGCCATTAGAGAATGCTGCAAAATCTGTTAAGAACCAATGCTGCTGTGGGTATAGAAATCTTGAGAACGCCTAACATCCTTTAAGGTGTGTGTCTCCTTTGGGACACATTTCATCCACATAGATGCCGTTCTCTGTTATGTAACTTATCAACATACAGCTGTGGCCTGTATGCACACAGGGCATCTTTTCTGAGTTTTTACTGCTAATAAAAATAAAACAATTAGTCCAAATAATTATTTTTAACTCCCTGTCTTCAATGGCCAAATTTCTGAATTATTGACAGGAGAAATCCTGACTCCCTGGCAGAAGGGGCTCTGCCTCTCCTCATTTTGGTCCTGGAACTGCCACTATTAGTGTTAATATAAAATGGAGAGCTGATGGGGACGATATTTTCTGCCCCTAGGAAAATATTTTGACAAAACAAAAATATATTCTTTAATTTTTGTGGGTTTTGTAGTAAATGTTTTGTGTTGGAGGGTTATCAGTTTCAATCCCAACCAAATTTTGTTAAGATTTTAAGAAATCATTTTTTAAACTATCCTCAGTAAAATGGATTCACATAATATCTGTCTGCTTGCTGGTCCCAATAACAAGAATATCTGGATACTTGTATTTCTACAACTACAGCAGAATGTTCTTTTGCCGTTCTTACTTTCCTGAAAAACTACTGATGTCCTAAAGCCATTTGAAAAAGTAGCATTAATGCTTATTCATCTAGGGTTCACCCAACACCAACAACCTGAATGTAAATATAATTTAGTTTTACAAGACCCCCAGGAGCTCAGATTATTTGTATAAAGCAGTAGATATCATGCAATTCATTGTCTTTCATAAAGATGCAGGGAATCTGCATAAGTTTTATTTGCATAATGTTGTTTATTTTCTACTGCTTCTATACAGCCACTCCCCATTACAAAATTCTTGAACTACTGCTTCCTGTCTTGTGATCCCCTTCAGAATGTAAATTATAACTTATACCAGTTTACCAATGTGTAATTTACACAACCAGTTTTATCTCTCCATGAATGTGGCCCCATGAATTTAAGTGTGCATATTATAATATTATTCAGCTTTAAATCCACATAAGTGGGAGATGGGATATATCTATTTATTAGAATATTAACATTTCTAACATGGCATTTTACACAATGCTTCAAATCACACAGTGCATATCCCTTTATTCAAGCAACATCATTGATTCTGAATATCTTCTTTCCAGTTTAGACAGATTAGCTAAGTGGTTAAGTAGTGGCCTTTATTATCCATCTACTTTGTGCTTTACTAGTATCTAGATAAGATATGAGATAGACAAGTGGAGCATTGTTTTCAAATGAGGATCTTTGTGCTTGTGCTTTGCTATTTATATTTCTGCATGTCTTGTGTCCTGCTCTTTGAGGTAGAATAGAAAAAAATAAAATAAAAAATAAAGTGTAAGTTTACAGACCAAACCACTAGTGAACAGACATTGAGTGGTACATTTTCAGCCAAGCATCCAATCAACCTTCACTCCTCTGTGCATATACATAGCCAACCCTTTGAAGGAACAAACCCCTGCTCCAAATCCTAACTTATTTGGGTGCATGTTTTAAATAGGGTTACCATATTTTGAGTGTCCAAAAAGAGGACACTCCATGGGGCCCCGGCCCCGCCCCACCCACGCCCACGCCCCAACTCCACCCCTTCCCCCAAAGTCCCCGCCCCAACTCCGCCCCCTCCCCTACTTCCCGCGAATAAAATGTTCGCGGGAAGCCTGAAGCAGGCAGCAGGTAAGCTGGGGGGGGGGAGGCCCGGCCCAGTCCGGCCCCCTCTGGCGGCCGGCCCCGGCGTCTCCAGCCTGGCTCGGCTCGGGCCCTGGGGTGCGGGCCGGGGGCCGGCCCCCGGCCGAGCACCCCCGGGCCAGCCCCGGGCCAGCACCGCCGGCCCCCGGCCCGGCCCCAGCCCGCGGCCCAGCGCGGCCCCAGCCCAGCACCGCCGGCCCCGGCCCCCGGCCCAGCGCACCCCCCGGCCGCCCAGCACCGCCGGCCCGGCGCACCCCCGGCCCAGCGCCCCCCCCGGCCGCCCAGCACCGTCGGCGGCCCGGCGCACCCCCCGGCCGCCCAGCATCCCCAGCGGCCCGGCGCATCCCCCGGCCCCCCAGCACCCCTGGCGGCCTGGCCCCCGGCCGCCCAGCACCGCCGGCCCCTGGCGGCCCGGCCCCTGGCGGCCCGGCCCCCGGCCGCCCAGCACCCCTGGCCCCGGGCCAGCCCCCGGCCCAGCGGCGCCGGATTTTCCCGGACATGTTCAGCTTTTGGGGATTTCCCCCCAGACGGGGATTTGAGTCCCAAAAAGCCGGACATGTCCGGGAAAATCCGGACGTATGGTAACCCTATTTTAAAAAAGTATAACGATTGTGCTTGTGCAGGTGTTTAAAGTGTGCCTCTGAGTGTTAGCACTCATGCAGGTGCACTGTCTGCCTTTAAAATTGACACCAACCCCTTAAAATAGCCATAGGGATTTGCAGGGCGGGTTGTATCATTTGTATTGCCCCAAGGAAGAGGAGGGCGGAAGTGGTAATTAATTGCCTCCGGTTAGCTCTCACTGGTAGGGGAGAGAGATTAGGTGGTGACTTGTGTGCCTGTCTGCTTTTAAGGCTAGCAGAGAGGTTGGGGCCAGTTTTGAGTTGCTAATTCATCCAGTACTGCAGGCAGTTAGGCTATGTATGCTTACAGCTCATCTTTGGGACCCACTTTTTCTGAGGAGCCAGTCCAAGTGGTATTCATGATGTGGTGGATGTGAAAGGGAAGAGCTTAAAATCTGGATATTAGTTTCTGACAAAGTCTAGGCAAAAAAAATTTGATGCAGAGAAAAAGCAGGGAATTTTAACTCATCATATTTTTTAAAGAATCCTACAGCACTGGTGCAGAGAAACAAAGTTGAGTTAACAAAATAGAGTTCTGTTTGCATTAGGGACAGAGGCTCAGGTCTCATGCTGAAGAGAGAAGAACAAGCTTTTTCCACAAAAATCAAATGAAATCCTGTTTACACCAAGAAAAAATTACCTAGATCACAATGAAGGAGAAAAGTGGAAAGTTATAGGCTTGCAACAGCTTTAGGTTGGTTTAATCACCTGTTAGATGAGGTAATTATTTAAAGTTGCATTTTCCAATTCGTGACTGGTACTGGCATGCATCCCACCTATTGCTCTCTTTCAAATTTAACATAGTGCAAGAGAATTAGAGAGTGAGAGAGAATTTCTTCAGCCGATGTATATTGGTGTAGCTCTGCTGAATTCAATACAGCTACCCTGATTTGCACCAACTGAAGAGCTCGCTCTATTTGCTGAAAGTGAATTAAGAGCATATGTGTTCTGTGTCTCCCCCTTTCTTTTTCATTTTCTATCATTTATATGAATGGCCCTATTGATTTCACTGGGATTTAAGTTAATATTTGTGTACCCAGGACCGACGAGGTGGGGGGGGGGGGGAAGCCGGTACAAATTACCAGGGCTTGGTGGTCCAGAAGGAGGCCCGGCTTCCCCCCCCCCCCCCCCGTCGGCCCTGTTTAGCCGGTCCGCCCTTGCTGGGGGGCCCGAAAAAAAAATTTCACCGGGGCTCGAACCCGCTCTCGGCGGCCCTGTGTGTACCCAGTAGTCTCAGAATAACCTCACCTGTTGGTCAAGGCTACCAAAATACTAGTCCTGCTTACAAATATCCTGAAAAATTTGTGTGAACAAACTATATAGAGGAAGGGTTAAAAGTCTGATCCGATCATTATGATAGTTACTTATTACACATTCTCCCCTTGCAAATTTCCCACAGTCCCTCACAGTTCACTCAAAAGTCATAGTGCTGTCAATGGGAGCTTTTGCCTGACTGCAGCATTAATGGAAATTCTGCTTGTGGACTAAATGTACAATATGTAATAGTAATCCTAGACTAAAATTCTGCTCTTAGAGTGATCCATCTGTACTTGAAAGTGCTACTTAAGGTTTCCTCATCCTCCTTTTATTCTCAATCAAGTACATTTTGAAAACAAAACAAAACACTTGAAATGGCAGTTCTGGGGCTTCCTATTTGCTAAGCTCTTACTCCTTCAGATGCCTTTTTTATAAGTTAACAGCTTAAAAATGCTGGTTTGAAGCTTCCTTCACCCCTCACACATTTATCTTTAAAGCAATGCAAAGTAGAGCTATATAATTTTATGAATTAATTTGTTTTGTTTGCAGCTGGTTATCATCTTGCTCCGGAATATTCATGTTACATTTCAGAGAGCACTGTGCCATTTTCCAGATATTATCATTATGGCCTTTTAGTCAAGAATTACCACTACTATTACAGGAACTACAAGGAAATGCATTCCCACTCGTTGCTGTGATAAGGTTCCTCACATCCTCTGCCTTGCAATGGTTCCCTTAGTGTTCCACTTCTAGGATGGAGACACATTTGCAGCGATGATAACAATTTTCAAAAAGAAACTAATAAAATGTGCACATTTTTTTTTAAGGATTGTGATTTCCCCCCAACAAAACTGTCACTGAAGCTAGTAACCACATTTAGTAGAAATGATTAGAGATGTGTGACAAATTTACAGGAAAATGCACAGCAAAACTGGAAACATTTTTCTTTTCATCAGCTATGTGAAAGGCAAAGGGGGGGGGGAAATCTTTTTTTCCCTCTCCTGTTCTGCCTGACAGACTACTTCAAATTTTAAGATATGGAAGTGTAACTACTGAATAATATTGCTGTTAAAGTATCAGCCAATATTTTTAAATGGAGAAAACACATTGTCAATGATAATCAGATGTCGGTGGCCAATGGTTAGCTTCATTAATTACCGGGGCTGAGAAATCTTGGCTTATAAACAGAAAACATGTTTTAAAAAAAACAAACCCACCACCACCACCAAGGAAACATAATCAAGGATTGGTAAGAGATATTGTTGCGTTTAGACCAATTTATATGTGAGAATTTGTATAAATATAAAGATTGGATGGATAAAAACATAACAGGGGTAATGATGGGTCAGTCTTCAAATATCTCCATGTTCAAAACATCCAAAAATTCAGCAGCTTATCCAGATATATCTGAAACACTCAGACAGAAAAACTGTACAGATTTTCAGTTATCTGCTGTATATCATAGGCTTATATCAAACTATTGCAAGGACAGGCCTTTGTCTTTCTGCTTCTGGGCCTTCCTGAAAATTGGAAATGCAAGTTGAACCAAAAATAGAAAATTCAAGAGAAGTTTGGGTTTGGTTTGAGTTTTGGGGTGAAGGTACAAGTTGGTTATCATTTTACCCTAACCAGTTCATCCATCCTCAATACAAGTGGAAAGGCATGATAGTAGTGCCTCTTGCACTAGTGTTCCACCTTTTGCCCCAACTGGTTAGCCACTATTTGGGGTTGTTTCCATTAGGAGGAAAAATTGATGATATGAGTCAGGTATTTCTTTGGTGCAAAAGAACGCCTGCAAAGTCCTGTTTCTCTGAACACGGTTGAAAGAAACAGGAGACAGCAAGTACTGTGCCCCAAAGTAGCTTTTTCTGCTTGGCATCTTCCCACAGCCTTGATCACTACTGTATCTCTTGTTTTCTCCTGGCTTTCTAGTTGTGCTCTTTCCTTCTCTTTCTCTCTCTCTCTCTCTCTGAAACCAGTCTATGCTCCAACCTCTGTGTTTGCAATCAGTCCCCAGGGAAATTCCTTGGCCCTCATGGTTTATCTTCTGCTCAGGCCTGGCAATGCTGTCTAGTGCCTTTGGCAGTGGCTTCTACTGTTTCAGCTATACAAAGGGCCATTTAATCCTTCTATTTAGTCTGAATGATAGATGTTTAGTACACTCATCAGCTTTAACCAGGCTGTGATTGATGGCAGCCATTAGCACCTTCCAACATAATAATACATTCAAATGGAACCACATTTAATAATAATGAACCAGATTCTGTCTTGCTATATGAACAAGTAACTCCCACAGTAACGGGACTTATGGGAAATCAAAATGAGCCATGTGTGTTCTTCCAGTCACTGCATATGACTGATGGAGCCCGATTCTCAGGGTACGTCTACACTTACCGGAGGGTCCGGTGGCAGGCAATCGATGTTCTGGGATCGATCCCGGAAGTGCTCGCCGTCGACGCCGGTACTCCAGCTCGGCGAGAGGAGAGCCTGTCTGCCGCATCTGGACCCGCGGTAAGTTCGGACTAAGGTACTTCGAATTCAGCTACGTTATTAACGTAGCTGAATTTGCGTACCTTAGTCCGAAGTGGGGGCTTAGTGGGGACCAGGCCTTAGTTGTGCCCACCTTCCGGTGGGTACAATTGAGAAGAGAAGTGAGAAAGGAAGAGCTTGCAACTCTGTAGGCTTTCAGCCTGTTCTGTATCCCTGGCATAGACCAGAGTAGCCTTGGGAACTGCTCTACACTACATCACTGGCTGTAGCTATCAAAGATCTATGCACCAGCTTACCAGGGCATATCATGTGCCCTGCTCATACCTGACATGACACCAACACAAGCTCTATATTGGGGATGCAAGATGGGTGGCATAGGAGTCAGCTATGCTGTCTCAATACACACAGTGGACTTCCTCATGCAGAATCCCATCAAGGAAGATCTTGCTGCTTTCGCTCCTATTGTGCCATTGCAATGTCATAATGGGAGCAGAACAGGCCAGATAATTTGGCCCATGGTTTCTAATGTGGCATATTCAGCTAGCTGGCCTCCTTTTTACAGGTGAAATTTCCAACTGCAAAACTTGCACCTCTATTTTTGTGCTTGCAGAAGCAAATTTTGGGTACAAACCATGCTTAATTTGTGCTGGGGCTTGCTGGGACTGAGCCCTGGTGCCTCTAGGCTTGGCAGCTCATAGACTCGTCATCTCTGGGCTCCTGGCCAGCAGCCACTGCTCTCCAGCCACCCAGCTCTGAAGGCAGCACTGCCATCAGAAGCAGGGCAGAAGTAAGGGTAGCAATATGCCATACCATGCCACCCTTACTTCTGCCTTCAGAGCTGAGTATCTGGCCATCAGCTGCCGCTCTCTGGCCACCCAGCTTGAGCCCTGGCACCTCTTTCATTACAAATTAAGCACTGGGTACAAAGATGAGTCAAATACACTTTCATGAGACAAAAATGAAAGGTGGAAATTGCGCCATAATAGGAAGGCTGCTGTTATAATATATATATATACCCCAGTAAATAAACAGCTCACCATTTTAAAAAAGTAAGTATGTACCAACAATTACTTGTCACACTTGTCTGGAGTGGCTCACAACAGAAAGTGCCTACCTCAGGGCAGATTGTCAGAAAACAGGGAAGACACCCTAAGCTGGTGGGGTGTTCTATAATTAGATTTCACCAAAACAGTAACAAATGTGAACACCTGGATCACTAAACCAGTCTTACCATGGAGTCACAGACAGTCCCTTTAGACTCTCCAGCCTATCTTGCCACCCAGACAAACTGAACTTTGTGATAAAAGATTACTTAAACCAAAAATGACACCACATCAGGTTGCTCCCAGGCCCAAGAGACCAGTCACTTGCCCCAAATCAGTTGATACTCTAGATCAGGGGTCGGCAACGTTTGGCACGCGGCTCGCCAGGGTAAGCACCCTAGCGGGCCGGGCCAGTTTATTTACCTGCTGACGCGGCATGTTCGGCCGATCGCGGCCCCCACTGGCCGCGGTTCGCCGTCCCGGGCCAATGGTGGCGGCGGGCAGCGGCGCAGGCGAGGGATGTGCTGGCCGCGGCTTCCCGCCACCCCCATTGGCCCGGGACGGTGAACCGCGGCCACTAGGGGCTGCAATCAGCCGAACCTACCGCGTCAGCAGGTAAATAAACTGGCCCGGCCCGCTAGGGTGCTTACCCTGGCGAGCTGCGTGCCAAACGTTGCCGACCCCTGCTCTAGATCTTGCACCAAAGATCACACTGGTAGCCAATTCTATAGTAAACTAATTAAAGATGTATAAGCTAAGAAAAGGAAATGAGTAATTGAGAGGTTAAAGTAGGTAAAATATATGCACAGGTGAGTCAAGGTTTGTAATTCCAAATGGTGGCAGTGATGTAATAAACGGCCAACTTCCCAAAAGTCTTTACAGGGTACCCAGATTGTCTCTGGGGATCTCTGCTTTGCATCTGGCACACTTCCCTGTAAGAGTCCAAATAGTCCAGATACAAAGGATCTTTTCTTGAATCCATATTTATAACTTTTTCTGACAGAAAACAGCTGACAGTGTCTCTACCCACATGGGATTTTCCTTTGATGATGGTGAGTGAGGAATGCACTTTGATTCTGTGAGCTCTGGTCATCATAAACAATGGCTATTTGCTTGGAAATTAGCACTCTTCTGTTAAAGTCCTTCATTAGCACTCCACAAGGCTTCTTTGATGGGTTATTTAGTTGCTGGGGTATTCATAGTGTAAATGTTTGCTTCTGCATCATACCAGGATTCTGATAAGTGAAAACAATGCAAGTAATGTCCCATTAGTTTTATGAAGTCTAAACACCAAATTCACTTTTCTACCTTCAACAATCACTTTGAGCTATAGTAACACACAAGTGAATTGGCCTGAATACACTCTGGCATGACACCCTCTACTCAGGATAAGAAGAAAAAAACTCTGTATGGCATCTATTACTATATATTGACTTTTTAATGGCAAACACTATATGAAATTAAGAAAAAACATGTTGAGATGAACAAAATTTGGGAAAGAATTTTTTAGACAGTGATGCAGTTGTTTTAATGTTAGAGACAGGTATATTTGTATCTAATGTATGCAATATAAAATCTGAACAGAGTTCATAAAATATTGACTCTTTCTCAAGTGAGGTACATAATATACAGAAACAAAATTATCAGCAACACAATGCTTTAAAAAAAGGACTTAGGTATGCAAAGGCCTCCAATCCAAAGTGAGTTAATATTAAAATAATGTATGGAAATCATTTAAATCCCATTGTGCTGCTTAAATATAGGGAAAACGAAAGTGGCTCACTTGTAACCAAGTTCTTTGTGGGGCCCAGGGGAAAGTACAGGTATTGTACAATTCAGGGAAGATTTTTTTTACAATGATAGATTGATGCTGAATACCAGACCTTCCTTCATGCTGTACATACTTGGGCTGGGCTGCAGGAATGGTCCAACAGGAGTGAAAACAAGAAATGGCCAAGTTGATAACCTTTAAAAGATGGAAAGACTGGAAGTGGTTTCTCTTATTTTTTACACTTTGAGACATTTGTAATAAAATCAAATATTGCACAGGCATGAGAAATATGAAACCAGGTAAAGAACGAGTTGGTTATTCAGCATGAGATTAATATAAATTGCAAGGGTGATGTCAAATAAATCCATGACAATTGTAAAATGCACTGTTTTTTGTACCCTTTTCTGTATTAAGGCCCTGTCTTCTATCATTAAATCTCCCTTTGAATGGTAACCATTTAAGCTGTGTGCTATTTGAATAGAGACTTTGTCTTGCTCTGAGTTTGGAAATGTCTCCACCACAATCTAAACACTAATAATCTTGACTTCAGTGTGAATATAATCAAGCACTTATTTTATACAGTCTTATTCTTGTAGGTTTATGCCTCTAACTCAGCAGTAGAAGTAACAATACATATGAGCAGAAGTGGTGAAATGAAAGAAAAGCAAAGGAAAAGAATATATTGGACAACCCTTGGATCTGCCTCATATTGTTCCATATAGAATCTCCTTTTCTAAATAGTGGGCAGTTTTTATACAGTTCTGAAATATGGAGCAACATTATCAACCAAAATTTAGTAATATTTATCAAGCATTATTAAGCACAGTTGGCTATTAGGGTCTGATAGGTTCATGACCCAGTTGTCAGCCATGCTATGGAGACTGGCAAGTATCAATAGTATGGGTCCTGTACTATTGGCTGCATTATCACCTTCTGCCACCGGGGGTCTCAGGTCATGTTGCAACTTCACAAACCCCACTTGAGACCTGATCCAAAACCCACTGGTGTCAAGGAGAGAGTTTCCATTGAATTCAGTAGGGTTTGGATCAGGCCCTTGAATGCCCTACTCAAAAGCTTCAGAAAGCAACGGCCAGTTACGGAGCAGGGAATAGGCCTCTGTGGGGCTGATTCAGATTAGCCCTCTTATCCCAGAGGCAGCATATGGGGCTTCTTGCATGTTCTCCCAGCTGTATCCTCTTCTTCAGGCCCAGGAAGAGGTAGGGAGATTTCTGTGCGGAAAAGAAGTTGGGTTGAATCAGGAGTTAAGATAATGAAAGAGCAGGGTATTATGGGGATGTTAGCCCATGCTGTCATAACTGGACTGCTGGAATGTGGGAACCACCTGCTTACTGCTCCTATACCCATGTGAATTGAACCCTGGAAGGTTCAGACATCTCTTGATACACTATATATACAATATTATATCAGCTATTTGAGGTATCTGTCCAAGATTTTAAAGCCTGAGTGAGGAATTAGAGGGGCTGTTTAGAAGGTGGAAGGGGACTGCAGCTGGTGGCTGCTGTATGTTTAGGATTGGAATTAGAAAGAAACAGCTTGTCTAGAGGTTAGAATGGGGGAGTGGGTGTCAGGGTTCCTGTATTCTGTTCACGATTCTATCACTGATGCTGTGATGTTGGCATCTCTTTGACTCAGTTTCCTTACCTGAAAAATAGGGATAGTAATTCTCATCTATTTCACATGGGTGTTCTATTTATCAATTAATATGTTTTAAAATTATTTGAGAACCTTGGATGAAAGATGCTCTGGAGTGCAAAATATTACAGCATTATTTTTATTCATGACTTGAGTTAGGTTTTAGTTAGTTGCATGTCTTTGTATACTGTGTATTAGGTTTTATAGCAGTGTCTGTGTTCTCTGGGCATCTAGGCAGAGATTTTCATTTTAATGGTACATAATTCAAATGCTGGATCAAATTCACCTCCTCCACACTTCTAACTGCATTATTAATAATAACGTGGTTGATTGCTGATGCTATATATTTGTTTTCTAAAGAGCTAGTTAAGAAGCTGGGTGTGATAGTAGGGCATGGTATGTTTCTCTTTTGTTCTCTGCAAGGCTCCTGCCTGTAGCACACAACTTGGCACTGCCCATATTCTCTCTTCACTGTTACGAGGCAAAGCATGCAGGCATTTTCAATTTACTAGATCATTCACAAGTTACCTCCAAACCAACCTTGTCATTGCAATTCGTCACACTTACCGTGTATGCTTTTATATGCTGTATCTCGCTGAAGTCTCATCACGCCAGGCCAGTGCCACAGAGATCTCGAGCATAGTTTAAAAGGTAACACCATATAAGAGAAAAATAATGGCCACTAGATGCCCTGTTCCTACAAACCCTGCAGCTTTTCTGATTTCAACCAAAGCTGAGTTAGATGAATTGCTACCATCTTTCCTGCTCTTGCTGCTACTCAGATAAAAGGAGCTGCAGGGCCTTAAGAGGTCAGCTCCTGGCTGGGACCAGAAGGGGGGAGGAAGGGTACTACTCTCAGGCCAGAGGGGCTTGACTGGCTGCATTTACTGGACCTGGGAAAGTGGGTACCTGAGAACTATAATTCTAAGGTAGTGAGTGAAGGTAAAGAGACCAGGTGGGACCAGGACCAGGGAAAACAGCAGCAACAAATTAGGTGGGATGGTACATGGCTGCTGTTAGTAGGGTCCGTGGGCTGGAACCTGGAGTAGTGGGCAGACCTACAGGACATTGGTGAAGTGGCCCAAGCCATAAGAATAGGACAAGATGCCTTTAGAGGCCTGAGTGAAGGGCTGGATTTAAATGGCACAGAGATGGTGCTGAAGACACTGGTGGGGCAGACAGTTTGTTGAACTCTGTGGTATCCCAGAAGGGGTTTGTATTGATTGGGTAATTTGACTGGAAGGCTGAGCCCCTGAAGACCTGCCTAGCAAGGTTGGCAGCCTACAGGGGATTCCAGAAGCAGGAAAAAGAGTGCAGTACCACACCCAACCTCTAGGAGGCACTCAGGAAGTAAGTACCCTCCATCACAAGGAGAGACAATGGATTGTATTGTTTGTATGAAACATTTTTAGGGAACCTTCCCCTTGAACCCCAGGCACCTTCTGGCTAACTGTGCAGAACAGGTAGGATAGTCTTGGGGGAAGAAAAAAAAAAAAAGCACAGTACTAGGGTTTTAGAAGATTAGGGTTCAATTTCCAGCTTTGCCATAGACTTCCTGTGTGACCTAGGACTACTTGCTTTAGGCCTGATTATCCTCTCTCTTCCACTAGAGAAAATTCAGAGCATCTCCACTGAAATCTGTGGATTTACACTGGTTTCACATTGGTGTAAGCAAGGTGAGACTCTGCTCTTAATCTCTCTGTCCCTCAGTTCCTCAGCTGTAAAATAGGGATGATAATATTTATTTTCTCCTACCCATTACCTGTCTTGTCTCCAAATAAATTATTTGGGACAGGAATTCTCTTAGCGTGTGTCAGGGTTCCTTCCCCACTCCGAACTCTGGGGTACAGATGTGGGAACCCGCATGAAAGATCTCCTAAGCTTATTTTTACCAGCTTAGGTTAAAAACTTTCCCAAGGCACAAATTCCACCTTGCCTTGAACAGTATGCTGCCACCACCAAGTGATTTAGACAAAGAATCAGGGAAAGGACCACTTGGAGTCTTATTCCCCCCCCCAAAATAATCCCCCAAGCCCTGCACACCCCTTTCCTGGGGAAGGCTTACGAATAATATCCTCACCAATTGGTACAGGTGAACACAGATCCAAACCCTTGGATCTTAAGAACAATGAAAAAACAATAGAGTTCTTAAAATAAGAATGTTAATTAAAGAAAAGGTAAAAGAATCACCTCTTTAAAATCAGGATGGTAAGTACTTTATAGAATAACAAAAGATTCAAAAACACAGAGGAATTCCCCTCTAGGCAAAACTTTAAAGTTACAAAAACAGGGATAAACCTCCCTCTTAGAACAGGGAAAATCCACAAGCTAAAACAAAAAATAATCTAACGCATTTCTTTGCTATTACTTACTATTTCTGCAAGACTAGATGCTTTATTCAGATATGGCTTAGGGAGATGTATTTTCCCTGCCCTGTTTCCTTGTTGACTCCGGGAGACAACCTTCCCCCACAGATTTGAAAGTATCTTCTCCCCTTATTGGTCCTTTTGGTCAGGTGCCACCCAGGTTATCTGAGCTTATTAACCTTTTACAAGTAAAAGATGAATTAACCCTTTACAGGGTAAAGAGGGATTTTATGCTACCCTTAGCTGTATGTTTATGACAGTGTGTATGCTATATATATATATATATATATATATATATATATATATATATATATATATATATATATATATATATATATATATGCTTAACGTAATAGCATGGGCCTCTATGCTCTAACACTGTGACTCCCAAGTGCCAGATGTCTATTTATAGACATTTCCATAAGGCCACTCACCATAGTATCTGAATGCCCTCTAAGACTAAGGACAGATCATTCACTTCTTTCTCCTGTGTTGTTTTTCTTTAGGTAGCATGGATGTTAATCAGAGCTGTATATAACCTTCACAAAGAAACACACAAAGCCACGTGAAATGTCCAGGTGTCATTACAGATCATAACTATGGGCCAGGTTTGCAAATGTTGTGACTAATTTGGTTGCACCTGGCCTGAGCTTCAGGCAAGTCTGGGCCAAGTTACAATTCCAAGATAAAGTCACAACTCCCATTGTCTTCCTTTTAATTTCCCCTCCCTTTTCTTCCTCCTTTGCCCCACTCTGCAGGTCAGCAAAGATTTTTATCTCCCTAGATTGTGTTTTTGTTGATGCTGAGTATTAAAATGATACTGAGAGGGAGAAGCTGATAAAACAAACACGGAACATAGGCATTACAAAAGTTCTGGGGACAAGAACTTTCCTGACTTGTAGGGAGAGAAGGGAGTTTGGAGGGGATGACTTTCATTAACTTCCCTGAGCAGAATTCAGAAAAAAGGAGGGACAGGAGTCTAGCATTTTTCCCTCTCTGCAGTGTCCTTTGCACATATTCTTTGCTTTTTCTAATATTTCTCCCTTCTCATTCATGTGGATTTTGAAGTTTTCTGATTCAGCTGAAGGAAAGAATAAGTGGAGGGAACACTTTTATAGCTGGCAAACACTACAGGAGCCATCAGAAAATACGTATCTCCGTATTCACAGTGCAGTGAATGAAAAATATCCATAGAATGATTATGCAAATCTCTGAACTCTAGATAATAACTGGTTTCAGAGTAGCAGCCGTGTTAGTCTGTATCCGCAAAAAGAACAGGAGTACTTGTGGCACCTTAGAGACTAACAAATTTATTAGAGCATAAGCTTTCGTGGGCTACAACCCACTTCTTCAGATGCATATAGAGTGAAACCTATATTGAGGAGATATATATACACACATACAGAGAGCATGAACAGGTGGGAGTTGTCTTACCAACTCTGAGAGGCCAATTAAGTAAGAGGAAAAAAAACTTTTGAAGTGATAATCAAGATAGCTCAGTACAGACAGTTTGATAAGAAGCAAGTGTGAAAATACTTACAAGGGGAGATAGATTCAATGTTTGTAATGGCTCAGCCATTCCCAGTCCTTATTTAATCCTGAGTTGATTGTGTCTAGTTTGCATATCAATTCCAGCTCAGCAGTCTCTCGTTGGAGTCTGTTTTTGAAGTTTTTCTGTTTTAAGATAGCCATCCGCAGGTCTGTCATAGAATGGCCAGACAGGTTAAAGTGTTCTCCCACTGGTTTTTGAGTATTATGATTCCTGATGTCAGATTTGTGTCCATTAATTCTTTTGCGTAGAGACTGTCTGGTTTGGCCAATGTACATGGCAGAGGGGCATTGCTGGCACATGATGGCATATATCACATTGGTAGATGTGCAGGTGAACGAGCCCCTGATGGTATGGCTGATGTGATTAGGCCCTATGATGATGTCACTTGAATAGATAGGTTTTAGTTGGGGGCTGAAGGTGACAGCTAGTGGTGTTCTGTTATTTTCTTTGTTGGCCCTGTCTTGTAGGAGGTGACTTCTGGGTACTCGTCTGGCTCTGTCAATCTGTTTTTTTTACTTCAGCAGGTGGGTATTGTAGTTTTAAGAATGCTTGATAGAGTACTGTGCTAATAAGCGATGGTCACATAAATACCACCCTATACCGGAAACCTACTGACCGCTACACTTACCTACATGCCTCCAGCTTCCATCCAGGACACACCACACGATCCATTGTCTACAGCCAAGCTCTAAGATATAACCGCATTTGCTCCAATCCCTCAGATAGAGACAAGCACCTACAAGATCTCTATCAAGCATTCTTAAAACTACAATACCCACCTGCTGAAGTGAAAAAACAGATTGACAGAGCCAGACGAGTACCCAGAAGTCACCTCCTACAAGACAGGGCCAACAAAGAAAATAACAGAACACCACTAGCTGTCACCTTCAGCCCCCAACTAAAACCTCTCCAGCGCATCATCAGAGATCTACAACCTATCCTGAAAGATGATCCTTTACTCTCACAGATCTTGGGAGACAGACCTGTCCTCGCTTACAGACAACCCCCCAACCTAAAGCAAATACTCACCAGCAACCACACATCACTGAACAAAAACACTGACCCAGGAACCTATCCTTGTAACAAAGCCCGATGCCAACTCTGTCCACATATCTATTCAAGTGACATCATCATAGGGCCTAATCACATCAGCCATACCATCAGGGGCTCGTTCGCCTGCACATCTACCAATGTGATATATGCCATCATGTGCCAGCAATGCCCCTCTGCCATGTACATTGGCCAAACCGGACAGTCTCTACGCAAAAGAATTAATGGACACAAATCTGACATCAGGAATCATAATACTCAAAAACCAGTGGGAGAACACTTTAACCTGTCTGGCCATTCTATGACAGACCTGCGGATGGCTATCTTAAAACAGAAAAACTTCAAAAACAGACTCCAACGAGAGACTGCTGAGCTGGAATTGATATGCAAACTAGACACAATCAACTCAGGATTAAATAAGGACTGGGAATGGCTGAGCCATTACAAACATTGAATCTATCTCCCCTTGTAAGTATTTTCACACTTGCTTCTTATCAAACTGTCTGTACTGAGCTATCTTGATTATCACTTCAAAAGTTTTTTTTCTCTTACTTAATTGGCCTCTCAGAGTTGGTAAGACAACTCCCACCTGTTCATGCTCTCTGTATGTGTGTATATATATCTCCTCAATATATGTTTCACTCTATATGCATCCGAAGAAGTGGGTTGTAGCCCACGAAAACTTATGCTCTAATAAATTTGTTAGTCTCTAAGGTGCCACAAGTACTCCTGTTCTTTTAGCTAATAACTGGTGCCTGAGAGTCATAGTACAGGGATTCACATACTGTCTGTATATTGTAAAAGAACCAGCAGTGATTATACAAATTGAGTACCAGAATCAATCAAAATGCGGGGGTGTGCATAACTTTGAAAAAAGTGTACTCTTACAAGTCAGTTACTGTGTCCCAACATTCTGATTGGCTGAGAAAATTCCCTTTCAGAGCACATCATAGAATACCAGGGTTGGAAGGTCATCTAGTTTAACCCCCTGCTTTTTGCCCCAGATCCCTAAATGGCCCCCTCAAGGATTGAACTCACAACCCTGGTTTTAGCAGGCCAAGGCTCAAACCACTGAGCTATCCCTCCCCCTTCTTAAAAGTGAAATCTGATGGACTATGGAATAGACTCACAAGATTAGTAGTTGAAACTCCCTCCTTACAGATGTTTAACATTACAGTAGACTAGACAAAGTGCTGTTGAATGTATAACAACAAACAACATTTCAGAGGCAGAGGGATGACATATTAGCCAATAGGCCTCTATTCTGTGATAATCACAGTGAATGGATATGGATAACTCTCTCTCAATGCAGTATCTGTGTGTGTTGCCTCCATTAATCTGACAGTAGCAAGTCTAAAATGTGACATCTGTATGTCAGATCTGAGCAGCTGCATGTGTGCGAGGGCTGAGCCATGTGCAGAATATGCCACTTGCCAGGTGCTTCGTTTAGCGTAGGGAGGGCAATCCACCATGTAATTAAGAAGTACGTTTCTCTTCTTCTTGCTAGTCTCCTTTCATCTCCCCTCCCTTTTTATGCACAAGATTAAATAGATGCTGGCAATTGCATAGCTTTGGATACAGGATCACCTATTATCAGGAGGGAAGTGGACCGGTTCCTGTGTGTGCGTACATTTGGATTCAACAGTATTTTATTGGCAGAGCTGCAGCAGACCTGTATCACACTGTGTAACAGCTTGGGCACTGCTGATTACACAGATACATATTGCTATATCAGCTATGTTGGGGCTCTGTCTTGGATACAATTGCATCGTGGCATTTTTACCACATCTCACTCACCATAGTGCGAGGAAGAACAATAATTCAAGTGTGAGCCAGAACCCATTGAAATTAATAGGAGTCTTTCCACTGACTTCAGTGGGCTTTGGATCAGTACCTTATAATCCCCAACAAGTGGGGAGGTATGAATTTTGCTAGCTACTTTTGCTTTAACACATTAAGTTGAGTTCGTTTTGATAGTGGAAATTACGTCTCGTTAGAAAAGGAAGGGGTGTGTCTAACTAGACCAGGGGTCGGCAACGTTCGGCACGCGGCTCGCCAGGGTAAGCACCCTGGCGGGCCGGGCCAGTTTTATTTACCTGCTGACGCGGCAGGTTCGGCCGATCGCGGCCCCCACTGGCCGCGGTTCGCCGTCCCGGGCCAATGGGGGCGGCGAGAAGCGGCGCGGGAGAGCGATGTGCTGGCCGCGGCTTCTCGCTGCCCCCATTGGCCCAGGACGGCGAACCGCGGCCAGTGGGGGCCGCGATCGGCCGAACCTGCCGCGTCAGCAGGTAAATAAAACAGGCCCGGCCCGCCAGGGTGCCTACCCTGGCGAGCCGCGTGCCGAACGTTGCCGACCCCTGAACTAGACCTTCCTTGCTCCTTATGTTAACTGTTGAGCAATGGATCACAAACAGGGGTCTACATCTACAGTCTCTCTCTTAAAGTGTGGCTGGGCCTCTGTTGCTTCATTTTCACTCCCACCTGACATTCCAAGTTTATTTCACATTTGTTACAGATGAAGAATGTTACAATAATGAGATTAGGACTGAACTTTTCATTGGGGCCTCTCAAGTTTCTGTTACATGATTCTCAAACTCTAGGCATGTCTGTATATTTTGTTGTTCAAACACATTTTCTGCAAATAGACTCTGCTGTCCTCTCCCCTGCTGAAAAAACAAAGAATTGAAAAATGACACCATTGATGTAAATGGGACCTTTCACATGAGTATGAAAAGTAGGATATAGTTCCAGATATTATTCTGAAGATGCATTTTTTTGTATGACTTGGTCAACAATTGACAGAAAGGAAAGGTTAAATAGTAGTGAGAAACTACTGCAATTTCACTTTTGAGGACTTGTGCTGTAAGTGATTACATGCATGGTTGAAAACTGTATGCTGGCTCCGTAAATACTGATTGACCTACCTGTATATTTTCAATAAGAAGTAATGTCTACTATTTCCAAGAGGAAAGCAAAATCTGCAGTTTTAGGCTATATACAAATGATAAAAGTGAAGACATCAAAGCATGCAGCCTTTCAACTCAATTAGAACAAAAGTTTGGTTGCTGTTTTAAACATTTATGGCTAACTAACTGTGACACCATCTCAGCTCTGAAAATTAGATGATTTTCAATTGACTTTTGATCTGACTGACAGTTTCTTATACACTTCAGTGTTGGTTTGTAAGACACCACTCCACATTGGAATACACATGTGACTAATTAGAAACTGTTTATGGACTATACGTATACATTTAACATACAAGAGTAAAACCTTTTTTGCTAGGGTCATGTTTGTAATGAAAGAGCATTAATTAAAAAGTGCTTGACCTGATTTTTTTTATCTCTCTAATCTATTGTGTGTCTGTATGTGTATATAATATAAACAAAAAAGGAATCATACAAAAAAAAATTATTGTAATGCTCACAATAAAAATGTGAAGACTGTAGCTGCAGAGAGTAATTTAGTGACTTCTATAGTAGTAGTACAAGGATGAAGAAGACGCAAGTCAAACAATATATCTTAGAACATGTTTACAGTTTACACACCTCTTAGCGAGGGATTTTATTCTTGTTGCATTTAAACCAAGAGGCTACAAATGAAACTAAAGAATATACATTTATTCAGATCATTTCATCTACCTTTATCATAAGGATTCTTGACAGTACAGGTGATACTACAGCTTTTATACCACCAAACACAAGTGGGGGTTGCAAAGAGTCTGCAAAGGGAAGTGCTAAGATGAATCAGAATATAATAACATTTTCTTGATAAAATAATGCTTCCGTGTCACAGAAAACGAAACTGTCAGCATTCCTTTGTAGGCCTCTCTTAGGCTTAAGAAAGGGTCCTTGACAGTTTCAGCACTGCCTTTAAATATCTTATTGAAATGTAGATTAAGACTGTACATCTTATAATAGTTGGAAAGCCTTTTTCATTTTAAGTCTCGTAGAAAAGCAAGTATAAAGTAAGTATTAACTTTAGCAGTTATATGTTAGCATTTTTCTCAGGTTGATCCATCCTAGACCTAATATTTAGATGTATTTAAAGAGACAGTAGATTACCTGACTGTACACTAGTACAGTATTATGCATTCTTAGGATTCATTGTAAAGTAAGATTGGCTGTATCCTTTATAGTGCCATCTTCATATAGTTTACAAAGACACAGCCACACACTGGAAGTGCTGTAATTAAGGATGCTTCAGTATTTCTCTTTAATGTTATTCCAGTTAAAGTTTAGATTAATATTAATTGTATTAGATGTAACAACTCACTCTCTGATGAAATTTGGTATATAAGATCTAAATCCAGGGCAGAGTTTTTTTTTTTTTTTTTTTTTTTTCATCCACCAAATTTTCAAAGGGTTGTATGGTTGTTTTGATTTACAGGATTGAACAATAGTGCACAAATCAGCTAGTTCTTTGCCTCCATTCAGTATGTTAACCTTTTGCCAACTTTATTCGAGATATAAATCCAAGATTTTCAGAGTGACTGGCGAGTTTCTGAGCCTTATTCTCTGGGAGCCCAATGCGGGACTTCTTTTTAAAGGAGGGGGGGATGATCTCATTTTGAAAGTGCTGAGTCACCCTTCCTCTGTAACTCAAGCTCTTTAAGGTGTCCCAAGTTAAAGACCCACAAATTGAGACACCAATAATCACTAATCACTTTTGACAGACGTAGATATAGGTCTGAGATAAAACAGGCAAATGTGTAACGTACTGAATAAACCACCCAGAACTCTTGACTTAAAATAGCAACCTGTACTAAAGAAGATATGTTGCACGAGTCAGAAAAAACACAGTATGACTTTCAGATAACAGCTTGAGTTGCATGGCTCGTAGTGAGAAAAGAAACAACTTTTAACTTGTAAACTGAACACACTTGATATGGCGCTTATTGAGAGCCAATAAAAATGCTATTTACACACTGTCACTTTTCAGAATGTGTCCCGGCTTTAAACAAGAAATAAGCACCAGAATGGTGGTAGCTTTAACAACAGTGAGGAAGATTCATACTGACTGAATGTATATAAATAAATATTTGAATGTAGATAAGAAAATATTGGCTCCATCTCACATGAGATGGGAACAAGATAGCAAAAGAAAGTGATTCATGAATGGAAAAAAATATAGGATGAGGTATGCAATTACTCCATTCAAAAGAATATTAAAATACTACATGGGATTTTTTCCAACTCCTATGATAGCAGTTAAGAGCACAAATAACCCACATATAAATGGAGACATCACAAGGAGGATAGTGGTCTGCTGGGCTTGAAACTGTTTTTCTTTTCTTTTCTTTTCTTTTGCTTTTGAATATTAGATTGGATTTGAATATAAGACCTTGAGTTATGCATATTTTGGCTCAGATTCAGTGGTGGTCTGACAGTGAAAAGAAGAAATGTTTTGCTGGCATATTCAGTGGCCAAGTTAATAATCCTTAAAAGATGGAAAGACTGGAAGGAATCTTTCTCTTGAATGAGAGATTTTTTCCCCCAGAACAATTGGGGTATAAATTGGCATATTAAGAAATAATCAGTAGCTAGTTTAAAAACTGAAATGCACTTTTTGAAAAGGTGAAATCCATACCAGACATACTATGATCTAAGTTGTATTTTCTTGTTTCTCTGTTCCTCCCTTTGTGATTGGATTCTTCTACACCAATGTTCTGTTTGTGTGATAGTTTCCAGAGTAATGTATTTGGTAATCTACTAGAAAAGTTTCATTTGGGAAGCTCGGAAAAATAAGGCACTAGTGGTTTTTTTCGTGTATTCGGGAACTTAATTTAGCTTTTTTTTTTTTTTTTTTAAAAAAGGCTGTTTATAGTGAAGACAAGATCTTTATGCTATTTAAAAAAACTAAATGACTGAAGCATTAGTATGTAATTAGCTTCAAATAACATTCAAGAGCATGATCTTACAAACACCTCATCATGGAAATAAGCAGTGTTTGGTAGTAGGCGTTTGCAGGCTTCATAGGAATATTTTCTTCTGCTTCTACACGTGGGTCAAAGTTTTCATTTTAAATGGTGTAAAACTGGAATGACTCCAATGAAATCAGTGGAATTGCTCTAGAATTACATTCAGGTAAATGGGAAGGGAATTTGCCTCCCTGAATCATGCTTTAAGTTTCGGATTCAAATAAAACTGAAAACTCAAAATGAAACTCAGTTAGAAATGCAGTGTTTCATTTGGTTTCCTGCCAAAACCATGAAAATAATTGAATTTCCCATGGTTTTGATGAAAAACCATAGATCAGCCCAAGTTCACTTAAAACTCAGCCCAGAGGTTACTAACAGCTGGACCCAGGGAGTGTGCTCAACAGACACAGGAACTTGAGCAAATTTTTTGACACAACATGAGTTGAGATTTGCATTTATTACAACAGAAAACCAGGCAAGATCTGTATGGCTTTGGATTCTGTAACAAAAGTTTCACCCGCTCTCACTGTAACTAATAACTCCCTTTCGATTCTGATGATTTATGCTATGAATGTGTATTAAAAAGAGTAATATACTGAACTTGGCTGGAAATATTACATACCAGTGCCCAGAGAAAGAAGGCATTAAAGCATTATAATATCACACTTTTTAAGGGACAGATGATGTCCTATTTAGTAAAAGAGAGAGCCTTTGACCTACTAATCTGTAACTTCCAAATTCATTTTGGTGGGTCTATTTTCTTTAGAGTGACACTGTCAAGAATTTTAAATAGCTGTTCTCTGGTGAGGAAGATTTCCCTGCGACACCACCACACATTCCTCCTTATGTCCTGGTCCATATGTGTACTCCACTGTGGGGATGTGCATGTACTTCATGTACCTGGAATCAGAGAATTCTTGCAAGCACAGTCTGTTGGTCCACACATGCGCCCTGGCCTTCCTTATGTTTTTCAGTGAAGGCATAAAGGGTGGAGCAGACTGACCACCTTTCCAATTTCTTCTGAATGCCACATGGCCTGGGTCAGACCCTCCAGTGTCTGGAGCTTTCCTTTGATTTTTCTTCCATCTGAAAATATTTCAAAGTTTGCCTTAATGCTTCTCGCATATAGTTTTTTATAGTTAGTAAGTTTTTTAATAATTGTATTGCTTTTTATCAGAGTTTTCTAGTTAGATTCCCTGCCTCAGGGACCTCTTCCCTTAGGGTGACCAGATGTCCCGATTTTATAGGGACAGTCCCGATTTGGGGAGCTTTTTCTTATATAGGCACTTATAGCCCCCCCCCCACTCCCATCCCGATTTTTCACACTTGCCCTCTGGTCACCCTACCATCCCTCCTCATGCCCCATTATGGGTATTGGACTATATCCAGAAGTCCAGGCTTCAAAAACTGTGTCCTGCTCCCATTCATTCTTGGTCAGCGACAACCACCAGCGCTGTTTGTGCTGTCTTAGGGAGGCACACATTGCGGCTAGGTGTAACATCTGCTGCTCTTTCCCTAGCAGTACCCATGAGGTGAGGGAACTCTGCCTTAGAAAACACCTCATGTAGAAGGCCATCAGGCCACAATCAAACACAGTCTGAAGCACCCACCCTGTACATCAGCCTGAATCGACATAGACCTCATGGCGGAAGGCATGTTCCGACTCTGTTTGGGGGTATCTGTGGGTACAGATTCCCCTTAATTGGTCTCATTGGGAAGGCAGAGAAGACTCACACAAGCATCAGAGCAGGTTTCCCTTTAAAGGTGCTTCAAAGACATCTGACACAACTCCACCTACATTGAAGAAATCTGCTTGTTCAACTCCTAAAGATTTAGGACATACTAAGTCCCAGGGCCCTGACTCTAAAGTCCACAAACCCAGGGCTCTACTGGTACTGGGCCCTGTACCAGCAACACCCTCTTCACCAGTACCATCCAAATCAAAATGTCAGGATCAGTCAATTCTGGCACAATTGTACTGCCATTATTTCCCACTCTGGCCACAGAGAGTCCCTCCTCCTACCCTCATCAGCATGAACAGATCAGACCCCTCACACTCCAGGGAGATCAGAGACTTGTACTGCACCAGAAGATGTCTTTGCTCTTCCCAAGTCTCAGTTTTCCCTATCATTGGGACCTTCTCTCACTACGGAGGTGGTGACTCCCCCAGGGAATGTTACCTTTGATAGAAGCCCTATGCCCTCTTCCATCTGTGCCTTTCCTCCATCAGTACCACTGTTGGATCTGGACCCTTTCTTCTCTTCCTAGGGAGAATAATCCTCTAGAGGAGCTGCCATCTGCTCCTCTGAGAAGTTAGTCCAGACAGAAGATTCAGAGCAGCCTGGTACCAACCTCTACCTCAATATTTGCTTTGGGACCATTGATACCCTGTGCCTTGAGGACCCACACAACTTCCTCCTAAACCAACGTACTGGGGAATATGCGACCTGTATGCCCGATATAGAGAGCCCATGTATTCTGCCAGGAAATTGCTCCACCTTTCTCCCCTAAGGGAACAGTAAGAGCTTCTCCTGACTCCATGGAAGAAGAGGCATACAAACCAGTTCCATTGATTCCGCCAGTACTGACAAGATTGTCGTCATCGTCTCTGGATGAAGCAATCACACTGGCATCTCTGTCCCATCTGGATGACCATAAACCCCTTCAGCATTTATGGCAAAGGGTGGTAGAGGAACTCCACATCTCCCTAGAGGAGGTTCATGACCCTCAACACAAACTCCTGGAATCCTACAAACCACCAGATCCAGCTGGATAGAACTTCCAGTTAATAAAGCTATTCTGGAACCTGCTAAAGCACTCTGGTATACACCAGGCACATGTGCTCCTACCCCGAAGAGGGCAAAGAAATGTTGTTTAGTTCCAGCTAAAGGAGCAGAATTTCATTTTACCCACCCTGTACCAAACTCTCTGGTCATCCACGCTGCCACAGAGAAATCTAGACAACATCATAAATCACTTCTGACAAGAAGGCTAAGCATCTTGAGTTGTGGGAAGAAAGGTCTTCACATCTACTAGCCTTCAGTTTTGTATAGGGAACAGTCAAGTGCTGTTGGCTAAGTACAACTATCTCAGCTATTCCAAATTCACAGATTTTTGTGGACAAGCTACCACAGCAGGACAGAGGTCACTTCCAGGCTGTTACTGAAGAGGGCAAACAGCTGGCTAGAACCACACTTCAGTCAGCAGTTGATGCAGTAGACACATCATCTAGGTTGATGGGACTGGCCATTGTGACGCGCCATGAGTCATGGTTGCATGCTTCAGGGTTTTGTAGGGAGGTTCAAAACACCGTGGAGGACTTCACCTTTGATGAAGCCCGTTTTTTCAATGAAAATACACCTGCTCCCAAAAGGAAGTATCATAGCCAGCTTTACAAACCTAAACTGGCATCTCACCAGTTTGATCACCACCGGTCTTATGACCTTTCTTGTGAGAGACAGAGTACAGAAGTCTCATTTCCCTGCCCCTCCAATTTTTACATAATCTCAATCCCATTCCCTGTTGAAAAGATATTTTTGATGGGCATTCAAGTCCTACAAACCATTTATGCCATCACTGTTCGATTTCCCACATTGCTTTCAGGGGACATTTAGCACTGTAGTGGTATAAGATATCATCCATTCTGGCTATGCAATCAAGTTTTATTTCCCTCCTCCAAAACCCGATTCTGTTTTACTCCTCCAAAATCTTCAGGGACCATTCTCACAAGGGGTTTCTCAGGCAGAAGCAATAGAGCAGGTACCTCTTCAACACCAAGGGAAATGTTTTTACTCTATGTACTTCCTAGTGCCCAAGAAGACAGGTGGTTGAAAACTTATCCTCGATCTCTGCAATCTCAACCACTTTATTCACACACACAGACTTTGCATTGTCACTCTAGCATCAAAAATCCCATCCCTGGAAAAAAGCCATTTGGTTTACAGCTCTTGATAATGAAGGATGCTTACACATGGATATTCAGCCAGCCCAGAGGTGTTTTCTCAGATTCACCACTTTCATTACAGGGTGCTTCCATTCGGCCTCCCCACTGCCCCTAGGGTCGTCTCCAAGGTCTTTCTGGTAGTAGTAGCAGCTCATTGATTGGCTTCTTGTTGCCAAGACATCTCAGCATCCCGTCCTTTCCTTATCTCTTGACCCCAGGAGAAGGGCAAGATCAGACATCCCAAACCTGGAGCACTTCATGTCATGGCTTGGTTTTTGGATGGGCATCAACATTAGGGCATTCTTGCTCTGAAGTCATACAAACAAGCCTTAATTGCAGAAATGGCTCCACTAGGAAGTGCTATTCAGCCAAGTGGCACATTTCCATCTGGGCACAGCAGAAACATCTATCTCCTGAGTCAGCAGATAGACAATATTCCCCTCATTTTTGAACTTTCTCTCAAAACAGCTGGGCTTTCCCTCAGTTTTATACAAATCCACCTGGTAGCAATTAGTGTGCGCCATCCACCATCAGATGGTTATTCAATTTTCACTCACCCGTTGACTAGCAGATTCTTAAAGGGCCTAATCAGAACTTTCCAGTCAGTAAAGAAGCCTACTCCTCATTGGGACTTAAATTATTTACTTTTGGCACTCACCAAGCCTCCCCTGGAACACATAGCTAGTGGTTCAATGTCTCACTTAGCAAGGAAAGTGGCATTTCTTGTGGCCATCCCCTTAGCCTGGAGGGTGGAAAAGCTGGGAATCCTACTGGCAGATCCATCATACACTATATTCCATAAGGACAAAGTCTCTTTATGACTACATACAAAATTTACACCCAAAGTAGTTTCAGCATTTCACATAAACCAGTCAATCCTCTTACCTGTGTGTGTGGTGTCTGGGTTCCCCCCCCCCCCAAACTGCATGCATCTGACGAGAGGAGACTTCACTTCCTCAATGTATGATGTACTCTGTCCTTCTACCTGCAAAAGACAAAAATAATTAGAAAATCACCTAGATTATTTCTTGCCACAGCAGAACAAATCCGAGGTCAAGCTATATCCTACCAGAGGATTTCTAACTGGTTCTCAGGCTGTTACCAGTTGTTGTATCTTCCTCCAGCTCTGTATTCTGTAGGTAGGGGAGGGGGAGACAGGGAACAGCTGAAGGAAGGAAGGAGGGAGCAGAATGAGCCCAGCAGCACTGCTCCTCTCTGTTCCTCCTTCCTCCCTTTCCCCATATCCTGAAAAACCAGGACTGGAAAGGCAGAGAAGAGGGCCCCTTCTGGAGCTGATCCCATCCTCAGAGGAGTGTACATGAAGATTCACTGGAGCAGCCTCCTCCCCAGGCCTGGTCAAGGAGGATGAAGAACCTCCACAGCTGCAGGAGGAACAGAAGTGGGAAAGGGAGTAAGGCGTAGATGTGAACCTGGGGGAAGGCAGAAATGCCGTGGGACTGGGGCAGATGTAGAGGCTGGGAGCAAAAAATTAATTGATGTGATTATTTTGAGAGATGCGGAATTTACATGGGTCTGTGGAGGAGGATACATAAATTAATTGATTGGTTGAGGCCGGGCAGGGGTGGCACACAGCATTAATTAATTGGAATTCCTAGGTCTGTGAAGAAGCTGTAAGCTCTCTGAATCATCAGGCAGCACTTTGTGCAAATTACTGTAACTTGACCTCAGTTGGGTCTTCCAGCAAAAGCTCCTGCAGCGGGGCCACAATCATGTAACTTACTGTATCTATGTGAGGATTGGCAGTACTGTAATTGTCACCCAAAATGGAGGTGGGCAGTAGGAGCTTAACAATGGGAAGGCAGATTAAAAACACTTATCTTTGTGCCCAAAATCATAAGTGTTGGTGGTTTTGTTTTTGTTTTTTTTGTTTTTTAAATCTCATGATTTTGATTTGAATGTGCATTTGTGACTATTACTTGGACGTTTTTGCCAACAGCTCTAGGCTTCTGATGTGAAAATCGGGTCTTCTGTAGCTTGCTCAAAACTATACTGGAGGCCTGTGGCAGGAGAGAACCTAGAATTTGTTTGTTTTTTTCCTGTTTCTTATCCACAATACCATCTCTCTCCCCGCACCAACAAAAAGCGTTGAATGAACCTTGAAGGCTTAGATTTCCCATGATGATACTGGCTGACACTGGCAGGCACTGTGGAGTGGTCCCACTGCAGCATGAGTCCCAGGAGTCTTATGTCTGCTGAGGCACAATGCCTTCCAAAGCACTGGGCAGGACAGGGGAACAGGGTGCTACACCATTGTTTTAGGGGGAGAATCCCTTGCACTACAGTGGGCCATAAAAAGTGTGGCCTTGACAGCGCCTCTGTGAGGCTAGTTCTTCTTGCTTTTTATTGATATGGCACAGCAGCCCAGCTAGTTTCTGAAAAACTGGTTCCAAGGATAACCTAATAATTTGGCAACAAAAGGCCAGCTTCTTTTACTCACATTGAGTAGCATCTTACTCTATGAGTAGTCCAATTTACTTCAAAGAGATCATTTGCAGAGCAGAGGGCTACTCACAATGAGTAAAAATAGGAGAATCTGGTCCAAATACTAGATAGTAAGCAATAGGTACTCGGTCATTTTATAAAATTAAAGTCAAGGTGACAGGTCCTCAGCAAATGTATTTCTGGCCTAGAATGTTGGCAAATCTGGTCAAATAATATGTTGTTTAGTAAAGCCGTCATATATGCTGTTCAATGACTATACAGCTCCGGAAATATAGTTAACATTAATATTGAACCAAATATGGGGAGGTTGTATCGGCAATTTCAGTGTTTAGATACCATGGTGAAAGGAAATCTAAGATCGGATCAGTGGAGCCAGAGTAGGGCTAGGCTCTTGAGGCAAGGGTTTCGTTTTTCCCTTTGACTTGGGGTTGGTCTCCATAGTTAGGCTCTTCTTTTCTGCCCAGCAAAGGCTCTCAGTGAAAGGGTGTATCCTCATCCCCACCACATTTTTGCTTGGGCCTTTCTTTCCTTGCCTGTTGCAATAACTAACTTCTAATATTGCTATAATAGAGTTTAAGTAGAGACAGCTGGGCTGAGGAAGGGGGAGGGCTATAAAAGTTCAGTCAGGAGGCTAGCCTGGGAGGGGATAGGAGGCTTACATCTCTGTCTCCTCACCAAAGGCAAGGGGCCTCATGGGCCAGGAGACCTCGGGAAGGGTCTGACTGGGGGATAGCTGTTGCGGGAGTAAGGGGGACTACGCTGTTGAACTGTAAATAAAGACACAAGGGTGAAGCACTGAAGAAGGCGTGGGGACTCTTTATTTAACCAGCCAACACAGGGCACAGGCTTGAGAGGGCGGAGACCTGTGCGGACCCTGTGACAGTCATGTTATCAAAACTGTTCATAATTTTTGTTGTTGTTCTCTGGACTCCAATTAGTCCCCATCTTTCTTAAAGTGTGGTGTCCAAAACTGGACACAGTACTCCAGGTGAGGCCTCAACAGTGCAGAGTAGAGCTGAACTGTTACCTTCCGTATCTT